>NC_134017.1:32610677-32910677 GCF_040712315.1 Castanea sativa
TCACGGCCCATATTACCTCTCTTACACTCATGGAAAGCAACTTCTCCAAAAAAAAGCCCATATTTACACAAAAAGGCAACAAAACCCAAGGTATTGTTGGAAAATCTGGTTTTGCATCTCATACAAAACACATAGTGGAAGCAACAATCACGGATCTACTTCATTCATGAGAGATAACATGTAACCTTGAATTCTAGAACAAAGAATAGAAAGCGTACCTTGATGCAGTGAAAATAAAAACCAAGACTTGAGCATACCTTTAATCTTCATCTCAATTCCACATGGTGCCCAAGAAGTGTGGTCTCTCAATCAGTCTTTATGTACGTTGATTCTCAAAAGAAAAATTCTTCTTCTTCTCTTTGTAGAGAAAAAATGTTTTCTTTTTTTTTCATCATACGTACATACTAACTACCTTGGTAGTTACTTTATTTAATAACTCTTATTAAATAAAAATTGATTATCTAATTGGGTTAGTCTTTTAGGCCTACCCAATTGGGTTTTAGTTTGTGGCTTGAGATGGGACCAAAGGGAACAAATAAAACTCTAGCTCCAATGGGTCTTGGGCTTTTCTGTCAACTATTGAAAAGTCCAAAGTTACCATTAATTATATTTAATATCACTATATAAATATAATTGCACTCTAGACTTTATTAATAAATTATATCCCAAGACTCTAATGATAGCATTTGACCCCTCCATGAAATATCCATAGTGAACAAAGTCATTATGAATTGTCACTTTGTGAACAACTATTTTATCTTTGAGTACCCGGTTTAATCTTTTAGTTATTCACATTTATTGAAATCCAATTTCAATAAATATAAGCTTTAGTAACTCCTTACTAAAGTGGGCGCCCTGAATAATTAGTTCCATTAAACTTATCTCAAGGAGATATTTCGTGTCTCTACAAAAGAGATTATGGATTCCATTTTGAGAATATGTGTTCCCTCAACACTACGTGTGGTTACCCAACATACTGAGGTTTTGATTGTGAATATTAGATCTCACTCCTAATATATCAAAGTAACCTACATTTCATGATTAGGTCCACTACCCTCTCATGATTGAGAGTCTATGAAATTAGAAGTCGTGAGATTAATTATTCAGGTGACAGTTGTTGATTGAATAATTAATCTCACAGCGGTCCAGTTCAATATGTCTTAACTCTTAAGACACATCAACACATCAACTAGAAATCTCTACTTTTATAATCAAGACAAATCATCTTAATTGATGTGTTATAGTCTTCGCAGATAAAACGTCCAATTTCATCACCGACTACGAACTACATTTTGAGTTTACAAGGAACTTGTGATTTACATCTTCTGTGACTTTTCACATAAACCACATATAATGCATCTCATGGACTATGATAATGTCCCATTAATTCATTTATAAATAGTCTCATATAATTAAACAATTTAATTATTTGTGACATACCAATAAATTGGATTTTAGGGCATAAACCCCAACATGTATGTCATCTCATCTTCGGTTTATAATCCAAGCTCATGAGTCTCTTTAGGGAAACTTTGGGAGTCATGGTTTGGAGGGCCAAGAGGTATGTTCAGTAAAGCACCACCAGTTTAAAGTTGATAAAAGAAACATGTTCCTTGGCATGTCTTCTCCAACTCCCTAAACTTTGACGAGTCAGTGTGTAGTAGGAAACATATGGTAAGCATCTCTTGTCACATAGCACTTAAAATGATAAAACTCCTCATTGATCTTTTTCTAAAACTTAATATTCATCATATGACAAACACTAAAAAACTCTAGCCATCTAAATGATGACAAAATAACTATTCATTTTATCTCTAGCTTTTCCTATACGAATTTGGAAACCTAATCATATTATTCTACATAAACTATATTACTACTTTCAGCTAAAATTTGACTCAATCACATGACCTAATCTGATTGGTTATCTTTAATCTCCAAATATATAAAAAAAAATTCATGATATACTAATACCCAGCTGCTATCTGCCATAATAGGACCAAATATTCATCTACCAGCTGCTAGCTAGAGCAGAGCATTAAATGCTCTTCTTGCTCACCAAGATTAAGTCACAACACAATGAGACCTTGATTAGATCTCTAAAACCTCATTAACTATCAATCAATCATTCTATTATTTATTAAAAATGTATTGTAATAGAATCTTGGACCAAAAATATAAACACCCAAAAAAGGAAACCTTACCAATTGAACACTAGCAATGTGTTCATCACTTGACACTTGCCTGAAAGTGATATCACCAACCATTTAATGTTGAAATCCCAGTAGTCAGTTGCTATACCCAAAATAGCAAGATATCCTTAAAAGAGATCTTACCATTTTTAGCCAAACCCATGAAATAAATGCTAAATATTCTCTCCAGTAACTTGATATCATCCAGCTGACCTCATCTACTTTTTCCTCAAGCAACAGCTATCTTATGACAGCTATAAAAGCTTTTCTAACAACTGGGACAACTTTTTCAGAACAGTTGTGACGGTTGACCCAGTAGCCTTAACATTACTAAATTTCCTCATTTGGATAAAAACCAAAACCAACTAAAGAAACTATCTTTTTCATGTTAAAATACTTTCCTTTTCTTCTGCTCTTTCCTCCAGCAGCTATTACCCAAAACAGTAAGAACACCTTAAAGCTAAATGTACGTTTTTAGACCCCTTAAAAACAAACAGATTAACCTAGTTATTCAGCTAAGTGATTAACTTAGGTAAATTATTCAAATCTAGGTTAACACAAGTAAATCATATCATTGAAACAGTGCGGAAAATAAATAACACAATGATATGATAACCCAGGAAAACTAAACCGGTAAAAAGCCTGGGTAGGATTTAACATACATGTATAATAAAGTATTGAGATATAATTTATAGATAAAGCCTAGAGTGAAACTATATTTATATAGTGGTATTAAATATAGTTAATGGTAACTCTGGACTTATCAAGAGTTGACAGAAAAACCCAAGGCCCATTGGAGCTAGTGTCTTATTGGTCCCTTTTGGTCCTACTCCAAGCCACACACCTAAGCCTAATTGGAAAGGCCCAAAAGGCTAGCCCAATTAGATAATCAGTTATATATAAGGAGAGAAACACACAGAATTGAAAAAAGATATAACACTCTTGTGAAATGGTGTATGTGAGAGTGTAAGTCATTCTCTCTAATTCTCTCATTTGAAACTGATTGAGAGACCACACTTCTTGGGCATTTGGGCATTAAGTGGAATTGGAGTGAAGATTAAAAGTATTCCCAAATACTTCTAATCTTAGGTTTTGAATTTCACTGCACCAAGGTACGCTTTCTTGTTCTTAAATTCTGAACTTACATAGTACATGTTATCAATTGCAAATGAGGTAGATTCGTTAATTTTTCGCTGTGCATGTTTTGTATGAGATACAAACACGTATTTTCGATGTGTTTTTCCAACAATTGGTATCAGAGCGGTCTTCAATTTCGAATTGCATAACATGTTTTGTGAGTTTTGGAATTAGTGACAATAGTTTCATGTTGCTAGAAATTAATTTTCTACATGGTTGTTGAAATTATTGATTGATGAAAACTGATTTTGATGTTATGATGTTGTTTAAATTTGAATTTAAGTATGTTAAATTGATCTTTAAGGCTATGGCATCAATGAAATTCAGTTTTGATATCGATCTCTGTTCATTATGTTCATATGATAGTTGTTCAGTTCATGAAAACGTTAAAAACTGTCTTAGACAAATTCTGGAAAATTCAAAATTCGCGACGCTCGATCGATCGAGAATTTGTCGAGCATCGATCGAGCTGGTAGAATTTTTCTTGACCAATTGAGGATCTGTCGAGAATCGATTGAACTTCGCGGAATTTTTCTCGATCGATCGAGAATCTGCCGAGGATCGATCGAGCAACCAGAACTTTTCTCGATCGATCGAGGTACATTCTCTATCGATCGAGGACTCAAGATTCAGAATTTTCTCTAAGTATTTTTCACATATATAAAGAACAAGGATGTGTGTGATGAGATTACACATGGTTCTAACTAAAAGACCTAATGAAATCAAAGATATTAGTTAAATAGAACTCTTAGTCTTAAATAGTTTAGGACTTGTCTTTTAAGAAACATTCTAATGAGATTAGAATTGTTGTATGTTTAAAAGTCCTTAATTTATTTTAATTAGAGGTTTTTAATGAGATTAAAATTCTAATTAAAGTTACATAGTTTCTAATGAGATTAGAACTTGTTTTTAGTAAATTAAGGATAGAGTTCTATATAACTAATTTTTGATTCATTAGTGTTTAAGAAATCCTAAATAGTTTAGGGCTTCCATTTTAATTAGTGATTCTAATAAGATTAGAGTCTTCAACAAGTGTAAGGTTATAAGTTGTGATGGGATCACAATTATCTAAGAAAAACCCAAATAACGAGTGGGAGTACTGAAATAACCCTTTTGTTAAGTTTATTGTAATGTGAATAGATACCTTGTCTTGATTCCGAGTCTTGCATTCCATGCGAAGGGTATTTATTTCACGAATTACATGATTAAACTTTTTTGTGATTGCGCGAATGTTCGTTACACTATTGTGACGTGACTTAGTAACATCACATCGAATTTAAACAATTAAACACATATGATGTGTAGGGTTAAAATTGTGATGAGATCACAATGATTTCAATACAATCCACTTGTTTTAAAATTTCTAGTGGGAGAGAGATACAAGGGTTGGATCCCACGGCCTCCATTATCTGTTCATAGTGGTGTGAGGTAAGCACCTCGTCCTAGCGTATATGCCTCGCGATCCCAGAGGAGGGTGTTTACTTCATGGTATTACAAGATTGAACTTACCCGTTTAAGGTAGTGTGAACAAGCACCACGTCTTGGCGTATATGCCTCGCGATCCCAAAGGAGGGATTTTGTTTCATGGTACTACAAGTTTAAACACTATAAAGGGAGATGAAATGTGACTACACATGATTCTTGATAATGGTGTACACTAGACTAAGTGTAATGTTAACCTCCTAAAGGAGCTATGTCATTATTACTTAGAGGCTAAAGGAAAAGCGGCAAATTATTTTTGTTTGGTAAGAGTTACCATGATAGCATTAATAATGAGAATGATCTGCTCTTGATCATGGTGATTAGTATAAACTCGCTACCGAGGAATATTAACTACGAGATTGGGTTGTTGTTGCACCTAATATAATATGTTTTTTATGGGTTCCATATTATATGGTTATGGTTGTAAAATATAATGTCCTAGTATTAAGTTCGTAGTCTCAAAATAAAGTTGTCATAAATTTTGTTCTCTAGCTACTTTTTTAACTGAATCACATTAACTAAGAAATAATTTTGGACATGGTGCTTAAAGGAGCTGAAGTACATAAATATGTTTCGATTCAGCATTGTCATAATTTCCTATACATAATGCATTGATGGAAGATAGCTTATGATATGATCATAGTTTCCATTGAAATGCTGAAATGCTACATTGACTTCTATCTCATTTGTACTACAACATGAGATGCAAGAGTTAGTACTAGACTTAGACTTTATATTAAGCCTAAATGAGAGTTTTGGTATGAATCATATTGAGTGCTAAGAAAAGCTTAAGGAGTTCCAATTTTATGTCATTTATGAAAATATTTTATTTTTAAAATGAATTGGAATTCTTGGATGTAGAGATTAAATGTTTATCTCATATGAATATGATCCACAAGTCCTTGTTAGAATCATTTAATCAATTCCAATTGTTTTGAAAATGAATTTCTTTTATATTATCTGAATTGATGAGTAAGTTCTACGCAAAGGAAGACATCCTAAAAGCTAAGGCTAGGATCAATATGATTTAATTCAAATTCTTAGCTTAGACCGAAAGGTAAGGGTGGTAAGAAAAGGAATTATAATACCAAACAGTTAGACAAGCTAGTTGCCATAATAGTTGCCAAAAGGAAATTAGACTTAAAAGTATGACCAAAAGGAAAGTGTTTCCGGTTTTGGTAAAGCTAAGTATTGTCCATGATTATTTTCTAGATGAAAATTTATATGTTTTACTTTTCAAAGAGAAAGATTTCATCATTTAGCAATGTATGTTTTATCACTTATGTCTAGATCTTATTAATCTAAATAATATTCAAGATTGGTGAAAGATGAGCTTTTAGAACCATTATTTTGTTATATTCTCAGTCTATGAATTCTATTTAGAGAATAATATGATCTAGGGCTCCTTTTGTAAATGAATGTAGTTTCAATGACTTCTTTAAGTCAATGCATACATAAAGGAGGAATAAGACTCTTTTAAAAATAGTAAAGTATATGATAAGTATATCCATTTGCTTATTTCTTTTGGAGATATACTGCAATTATTACTATACATTTTCTAAACATGATTTCAAAAGTTTGTTCCTAGGACATTTGTCAAATTGTGGATTGGGTGAAAACCTAGTATATGATACTTCCACTTTTGGGGATGTCCAACACTTGTTCTAGAAAGGAAGTCTAACAAATTGAAATCAAAATATAGAAAAATGTGTGTTTATGTTGGGTATCCAAAAGGAATTGTAGAAGATTGTTTTGGTAGTCATAAAGAAGACAAGATGTTTGTAAAGTACAAATACAAAGTTCTTGATGATAACTATGTGAATAATCTTAAAGCTATACATAGAATTGTTCTAGAAAGAAGATGTCAGAATTTGTTGTAGGACAACTATGAAATACCTTTAGAAATAAGATGGTTGTATTAGATACACCACAAGGGATTATTCTAAATATATAGCTAGTACACAAGTACAATATCGTAGCGGGAGGATTATTAATTACCAAATAAATTCATACTTTTGGGATAAACTTTTTGAAGTCATTCCACAAGGATATGAATTTGATCCTCAGTCCTACGTAGAGGCAATAGATGATATGACTATGGATTACTGGATCAAATTTATGTGAATAGAATTAGATTCTATTTAAAGTCTAGAACTTGTCGAGGCGCCTAAAGGCATTAAGCTTATTGTTCTCAAATAGGTCTATAAGAAAATGAGATTGATAAATTTGAAGGTGCAAACCTTCAAAGTCAAGACTAATGGCGAAAAGATTTATTCAGAAAGAAATGGTTCGACTATAGAAATATTTTTTCACCAATAGTCAAGTTTGACACTATCTAGATTCTCTTACATTATATTTCATTTGGATGAAATATGACAATGGATGTCAAGAAAGCTTCTTTTAGTAGCAATCTTGAAGAAGACATCTATATGATGTAACTACACTTGTACATAACAAAGAACCAGTAGTGTTTAGTATGCAAGTTACTTCAATTCCATTTATTGACTAAGGCAAGCATATGAATCATAAAGTATCATCTTTGATCAAGAAATCAAATTATTTGATTTTGATCAAGTATTAAAAGGCCTTATGTGTGTAAAAGCTATATAGAATAATAAATTTCTTAATGTATGTTGATGGCATTCTAATAATTTAGAATGATGTAGAGTTATTGTCATCAATGGAGTTTTTGGTTGTCTAGTCCAGTTTGATATAAAGTACTTGGGAAAGACTGGTCACATTCTAAGAATTAAACTCTGTTAAAATTCAGAATTTAGGATGTTTGGTTTATTTCAAACTGCTTAAATAGATTAGATTCTAGCCTAGTATAGCATGTAATACTTCAAGAAATGATTCTTTCCTTTTAAGTTTGAATTTCCTTTATAAAGGACATGATCCTAAGACATATAAAAGGAAGAGCATATTAAGACGGTTCCTTATACTAATTTGATAGGAAGTCTTTATCCTATGCTACATATTAGGCTAAAAATCTATTTTGTGGTGGGCATAGTAAGCAAATATCAATTGAATCAAAGATCACTTAATTTAGTGGGAGTAAAGCATATACCCAAATATCTTAGGATAATGAGAGATTATATACTTGCCCACAAAAGTGAAGTTTTGATGGTTACTGGATGTACAAATACTGACTTGTAGTTTGATTGTGATTCATGAAGCTGGACTTCAAGATATGTGTTCATCCTAGGTGGTGAAGATACACATTAAGCGTAAGTATCATCTCATTAGAGAGATATGAATACGTGAGAAGTAGTAGTAGGAAAGATAATTTATGCAATAAATATGGATGTAACTTGTTTCCAAGCCTTGCCTTAAAGTGATTATGAATTACTCTAAAGGGAAATAAGTGTCGGATATAGGGTAAATTGTCTTTGAGGGCAAGTGGGAGATTGTTGGGGTTTATGTCCTAAAATTCAATTTATTGGCTTGTCATAAATAATTAAATTGTTTAATTATATGAGACTATTTATAAATGAACTAATGAGACATTATCTTAGTCCATGAGATGCATTGTATGTGATTTATGTGATTTAGTCACAGAATATGTAAATCACAAGTTCCTTGTAAACTCAAAATGTAGTTCGCAGTCAGTGATGAAATTTGGCATTTCATCTACAGGGAAATAAGTGTCGGATATAGGGTAAATTGTCTTTGAGGGCAAGTGGGAGATTGTTGGGGTTTATGTCCTAAAATTCAATTTATTGGCTTGTCATAAATAATTAAAATTTTTAATTATATGAGACTATTTATAAATGAACTAATGAGACATTATCTTAGTCCATGAGATGCATTGTATGTGATTTATGTGATTTAGTCACAGAAGATGTAAATCACAAGTTCCTTGTAAACTCAAAATGTAGTTCGTAATCGGTGATGAAATTTGGTATTTCATCTACGAAGACTATAACGTATCAACCAAGATGATTTATCTTGATCATGGAAATGGAGATTTCTAGTTGGTATGTTAATATGTTTTAAGAGTTAAGACATATTGAATTGGACCGCTGTGAGATTTATTATTCTCCTAACGACTGTTAAATGAATAATAAACTCATGACTTCTATTTACATGAACTCTTAATCCTAAGAGAATAATGGACTTGATCATGAGGCGTAGGTTCCTTTGATATATTAGGAGTGAGATCTATTTGTCACGATCAAAACCTCAGTATGTTGGGTAGCCGCATTTAGTTTTGATGGAACATATATTTTCAAGATGGAATTCATAATCTCTTAACAAAGATACAAAATATTCCCTTGAGATAAGTTTAATGGGTTTCGTTATTCAGAGAGTTAGGCCCAAACACTTTAGTAAGGAGTTACTAAAGTATATATTTATGGAATTGGATTTCATAAATATATGATGAATAACTTAAAGGATTAAACCGGCTACTTAAGAATTAAGATGTAGTAATTTTCAAAATGGCAGTCTACATTCATGACTTTGTATTACTACGAATATTTTATGAAGGGGTTGCATATACAATAAAGTCTTGAGAAATAATTTATAGATAAGGCCTAGAGTGCAACTATATTTATATAGTGGTATTAAATATAGTTAATGATAATTTTGGACTTGTCAAGAGTTGATAGAAAAGCCCAAGGCCTATTGGAGCTAGTGTCTTATTGGTTCCTTTTGATCCCACTCCAAGCCACACACCTAAGCCCAATTGGAAATGCCTAAAAGGCTATCCCAATTAGATAATCAGTAATATATAAGGAGAGAAATATAAAGAATTGAAAAAAGATATAACACTCTTGTGAAATGGTGTATGTGAAAGTGTAAGTCATTCTCTCTAATTCTCTTATTGGAAATTGATTGAGAGACCACACTTCTTGGGCATTAAGTGGAATTGGAGTGAAGATTAAAGGTGTTTCCAAGTACTTCAAATCTTAGGTTTTGAATTCCACCGCACCAAGGTACACTTTCTTGTTCTTAAATTCTGAACCTTACATAATACATGTTATCAATTGCAAATGACGTAGATCCGTTAATTTTCCACTATGCATGTTTTGTATGAGATACAAACATGTATTTTCCATTTTTTTTCCAACATTATCCGTCTACTGTAGGTGATCTGTTCTCCACAGGTCATCCGTCTACCTATGATACGTGTCATCGCGCCGCTTCATTTCTCCATCTGTTAACCTAGTGTAGTTGCCTATGGTAGGTCTTGTAAAATCTGACCGTCCATCTCAATTTTATCCCCTTTAGCTGCCCCCTCACTCTATGGGTTCGTCGCCATACTTACTAGATGGGTACGTAGAGTGACGGTTTCAACACAATTTGTTAGGAGAAGTCTTGATTAGACAAGCTAGTCTGGCTCATTTAGTGCAGTAGGGGCATGTGGCACGTCCCTATTAATTATTTGCCCATACTGAGGTGTCCCTTCATCTTCCGTGCCGTTACCTATATATATATATATATCTATGGCCTGCCCTTCTCATTTTTACTTTTTGCAAATCTTTAAAGCCAGAGCGTTACCGTCCACTTTCCGTTTCAGTGTTTCTTTTTCGTTGCTTCTCGGAGATTGTCCACCAGCTTGGTCCGTTAACTACACTGTGACCATCTTTCCTTCCTACTGTTAACTAGTAAGTATCTGTTGCCTCTTTTAATTTCATTTATTTAGCTTAAATGTTGTTAGTCCATCGTCATTCGTAGACATGTAGAGAATCTTAGGAGTTTTACCCATCACGTGTAGGTGACAGATGTCTAGTGAGGCATCGAGTGAACAATCATGTGTCCGCAAAGGAGCGACCTATGATGAGGTGTTTCTTTCAGGTCAAAGAGACCCCGGCACCTCCAACGATGAAAGGGTTTGGTCAACCAACTCACCTTAAATAGAGGAGGATGAGGACAGATTTGAGGGTGATACAAATGACGATCTAGATGGTGTCGACCTCCTCTATTCAATCCGTCATAGGTCCTGATGGACTTAGGGAATTCATCATACTTCCCTTGTGGACGATCAATGACTTCGTCTCTTCCATCAAACCAACACACTTTAATACACTTAGGGAGAAGTATCAGATACCCGTCCACATACCCATCCGTCTACCCTTCAAATCAAAGACATGTTACTATAAAGGCCTTGGAGACGTCGGAGTGTATGAACAGATGCTGAAAGCAAAACTGCGATTCCCTTTGAGCACTCTTCATCGTCACCTTTTCCAATACTTAGGGCTAGCCGTCACCCAGATCTCTCTGAACGCTTGGAGGGTTTTCTTGGGTGTAGAGGTCTTGTTTGAGGTTATGTCCAATGGAGCGCGCCGGTTGACAGTGGAGGAGTTCTTCCATTGCTACCATCCGTCTGAGATTACCCAATCCAAGGGTATGTACAGTTTCCTGCCGAGGAGTCTGCTGCTTAGGTTAGTTTGCGAGACCCCGAATTCCAACAGGAACTAAAAGAGCCGATATTTTTTCATCCAGAGGGACAACTAGATGTGTCACCCTGACGACCAGGAAAACATGCCTATGGACAGGACCTGGGGTATAATGCCCCCATTTGGTAGGTGTCCGTCTATCTTGGCTTAAGTTTTTTTAATTTGATTTAATCATTCTAATCGTCTCTTTTTGCAGCTCGGGACTGTCCAGAAGTTACTCTTGAGCAGTGGAGTTTTCTAGAACAGATCTTTAGGACCACTGAGCTATCAGAGAGGACGTGGACTAAGTTGGTCACTTTAGACACTCTCTACTAGTACTGCGACGGTCCGAAACCCATAGCTACTACCCGCTATGATGCACAATTTTGAAAACGTAAGTCCATTGCCCAATGTATGTCTTTTCATTTTTTTAGTAGCCTCTCTGATTCTTACCCATCCATTCTTATGCAGAAATGGAAGATAGCAAGAGAAAAGCTTATATCAAGCAGCAAGCTGCTACTAAGAAAAAACAAGAAAGGCGCCTTCCTCCTAAGACGGGTTTGACTCATCTGTCTACCAAAAGGCAGCCGTCCAAAAAATTAGACCATCAGGTTAAAAAGCCTAAGGTGGTGACGAGGCTAGCTGCCTAGCAAACTTCTGGCCCGTTCAAGTTGCCAATTACGCTTAGCCCGGGGAAGGGTAAGGGCTTGATGGTTAGCCCAGACCCCGTCATGGAGAAACCACCCGCCCTTCTTTGCGAGGATTCTCAATATGCCCTTAAGCAAATCACATCTATTATCAAGGATGAGGATTACGAGGATCTGGGCAACCATGCTACTGAAACTATGGGGGAGACAGGTTTGTTCAACCTTGCACAGGTTTGTATCCGTCACAATACCTTTCCATCGTGTTTGTTTATTATTTTCCTGATCTCAGCTTGTGGTTGGTGCAGGGGGTCCTGATGATGAAAGGGTTGATGGAGCGCTACATTTCCCATGAGATGGCACTGAGTGTGTCCGTGCAAAGGCGAAAGCAATGGAGGAGGAGTTGACGGAGCTGAAGGCCTGGAAGGTCCGTCAGGATGAAAAGCTTAAGGCATCGGAGTAACTCCGGGGTGAGTTGGAGAGACAAGTTGAAGAGCTAGGAAAGGTTCTTGAGGATAAGAAGGATAGTCTTCGTCGGGCAAAGGTGGACGCTATACAAGAGTATCAAGATTTTGATGCTTTTCTAATTGAACTGGGCACCTCTTTCGCTAGTTTCGATGATTGCCTCCATCAAGTCAAGGCTTCCTTCCCAAACTTGAACCTTTCGCATATCACCATTGATCCAGAAGGCCAGACTCCTGCCCACCCTGTTGACTCTGAAGGACATGCGAGCTCTTTGGTGACGACCCCAGCGACGGCGATGCTCAAAAAGCTGATACAAAAAAGCCTGTTGAGGATTGCACCCATTAGTCCGACGTCCAAACACTTGAGGAAAATGAGGAGGAAACCCACGTTGCCCAACTGTAGTTATTTTTGTTTTTATTTCATTTTTTGTTCAGATTTGAAAATGCTTTAGAGAACAGTATCTTTGTTAATTTTAACCGTTGCCTATCATTTTGTAGGCTTTTATGTAGACGTCTCTTTATATTATTTTGATGATATGTTTTATAATATACTCGTCTACTTTGCGCTAGTCCTTGTGTGAACTTAGTTAATCTATTCATGGAGTGAATCCGTTCACCTTGCATGGTCCACCCCCTTTTGGGTAACCCGTCCACTTCTTGGTGGTTTTAGTAGCTGTAACTCATTCTTTCAAGATGATTCGTCCATTTTATGGATTTGGTGAATAAATTTCATCATTTTTTGGGATGATCCGTCTACTTTTTGGACTTAGTGATTAAAACTCATCCTCTTTGAATGATCTGTCCAGTTTATGGACTTAGTAAATATGTTTCATCCTTCTTAGGATGATCCGTCCAGTTCATGCACTTGGTGAATAGATTTCATCCCTCTTTGGGATGAGCCATTCACTTTATGGACTTAGTTTATGGACTTGGTGAATATGTTTCATCCTTCTTAGGATGATCAGTCCAATTCATGCACTTGGTGAATAGATTTCATCCTTCTTTGGGATGATTCGTTTATTTTATGGACTTAGTGATTAAAACTCATCTTCTTTGGATGATCAATCCAGTTTATGGACTTAGTGAATATGTTTCATCCTTATTAGGATGATCCGTCCAGTTCATGCACTTGGTGAATAAGATTCTGTAGAAAAACATTCAACGTGTTCTGAATAAACTCCTTTTATTATGATAAATATGCAAGTAAAATTTGTTCATGAAAAAATAAGAAAATCGCCCTTTGGGCTTCAAAAGTACTGTAGATAATAAAAACTAAAAGGGTTAAACTGAAAATGAGAAATGTCGTCGCCTGCGCCCTTATCTACTAGTAGTACTTCTTCAGGTGCTCTACGTTCCATGGATGTTGCAGCTTTTTTCTATCTAGTGTCTCGAGGTAGAGGTGCCCTTCCTATGCCATGATGCAATCCGGTACGATCCCTCCCAATTGGGTCCTAATTCCCCTGAAAGGGGTCTTTGGTGGCACTCGTTACTTTCCTTAGGACGAGGTCTCCTTCTTGGAAGTCCCTGTGTTTCACACAGGAGTTGTAGTGCCTGGCCATGAGGTTTTGATACCGTGCTAACCTTTGTTCAGCCGTCGCTCTGACTTCATCTACCATATTTAGTTGCAAGAGCATCACCTCATCATTCTTCTTCTCGTCATGGTTCACTAGTCTGTAGCTTGTGAGTCCTACCTTAACAGGGATGACCGCCTCACTGCCATACATAAGCCGAAATGTCGTCTCTCCTGTAGGTGTCCTTGCTGTCGTCCTGTATGCCCATAGTACACTTGGTAACTCTTTTGGCCAGATACCCTTTGCCCCCTCGAGCCGAGTTTTGATGATTTGTAGAAAGGATCGGTCCATGACCTCAACCTGTCTGTTGGCCTGAAGGTGTGCAAGCGACGAATAGTGGTTCTTAATCCCAAGCTGTGAGCAGAAGTCCCTGAACGTGTTGTTATCGAATTGTTTCCTGTTGTCTAAGACCATGACCCTAGGAATACCATACCTGCAAATGATGTTTCTCCATACAAAACTGAGTACATTCTTTTCTGTGATGGTAGCCAAGGCTTCGGCCTCTACCCATTTGGTGAAGTAGTCTATGTCGACTAGTAGGAATTCCAACTGCCCGACTGTTGTAGGAAACGGTCCCATGATATCCAACCCCCATTGAGTGAAAGGCCATGGGGCCATTATTGGGGTGAGTTCCTACATTAGTTGTCTAATAAAGTTTCCAAACCTCTAACACTTGTCACAAGTTCTCACGTATGTCTGCGCATTCTTCTGCATGGTGGGCCAATAGTACCCGGCCCTAATCAGCTTGTGAACTAAGGATTGCGATCCTGAGTGGTTCTTGCACACTCCTTCGTGGACCTCTCTTATGACATAGTCCGCTTCCTCGGGGATAAGGCACCTCAGGTACGGGCGGGAGAAACCTCTCTTGTACAAGACGTCTTTGATCAATTCAAATCGCACGGCGTAGAACCTTAACTTTCTTACGGCTTTTGTATCGTCAAGCAACACGTCATCCCTTAGGTAGGATATGATTGGTGTCTTCCAGTTATTCTCGGTACCTACCTCCTGCACATTGACGGTGTTTATTATTGGTGAGTCTTGAATAAAGAAGAGTACCTGACTGGGAAAAGGCATATGTTCCGTTGATGTCGCCTTGGCAAGACGGTCAGCTCGTTCGTTCTCCTCCCTTGGGATTTGAATGAATTTGGCATTGAGGCTACACATCCGATTCTTCACTTGTTCGAGGTACTACTTCATCCATTCACCTCTGCACCCGTAACCGCCACTAATTTGACTGGTGACCACTTGGGAATCGCAATGCACAGTTACGTCTGTGACCCCTACTGCTTGTGCAAGATCCAGTCCTGTTATCAGAGCTTCGTACTTGGCCTTATTGTTTGTTGTGGGGAAGTCAAGTCGAACTATGCACTCTACTTCGTCTCCTTTTAAGCTGCGGAGTACAACTCCAACCCCTTCTGCATGTTTATTTGAGGACTTGTCTGTGTGGATCATCCATTTGGGGCATCCTTCTGCACCCTGCTCATCCGGGTGGGTGAAATCAACAATGAAGTTAGCAATAACCTGTCCTTTAATTGTTGTACGTGGGTGATATTGTATGTCAAACTCATTCCGCTCAATCGACCATAGTGTTAGGATGTGTGCCCTTAAATCCTATTGTATGATGCTATGTATGACATTATGTATAACTTAATGTTGTGATTAATAAATTTATTTTATTATTATCTAAAATAATGGTAATATGAATATTTGGACATTATCATATAGTCCATGAGATGCATAGTATGTGATTTATGTGAAAAGTCACAGAAGATATAAATCACAAGTTCTTTGTAAACTCAGAATTTTAATTCGTAGCCAGTGATGAAATTGGGCATTTCATATGCGAAGACTATAACATATCAACTAAGATGATTTGTCTTGATCATGGAAGTGGAAACTTCTAGTTGATGTATTGATATGTTTTAAGATTTAAGACATTTTAAACTGGACCGCTGTGAGATTTATTATTCTCCCAACGATTGTTAAATGAATAATAAATCTCACGACTTTTGTTTACATGAACTCTTAATCCTTAGAGGACAATGGACTTGATCAAGAAATGTAGGTTGCTTTGATATATCAAGAGTGAAATCTAAAGTCACGATCAAAACCTCAGTATGTTGGGCAGCCATATTTAGTGTTGATGGAACATATATTCTCAAGATGGAATTCATAGTCTCTTAACGGAGATACAAAATATTCCCTTGAGATAAGTTTAATGGGTTTGGTTATTCAGAGTGTTAGGCCTAACCACTTCAGTAAGGAGTTACTAAAGTATATATTTATGAAATTGGATTTCATAAATATATGATGAATAACATAAAGGATTAAACCGTGTACTCAAGGATTAAGATGTAGTAATTTATAAAGTGGCAGTTTACATTCATAACTTTGTATTACTACGAATATTTTATGAAGGGGTTGCATGTACAATAAAGTCTTGGGATATAATTTATAAATAAGGCCTAGAGTGCAACTATATTTATATAGTAGTATTAATTATAGTTAGTGGTAACTTTGGACTTGTCAAGAGTTGACAGAAAAGCCCAAGGCCCATTGGAGCTAGTGTCTTATTGGTCTTTTGGTCCCACTCCAAGCCACACACTAAAGCCCAATTGGAAAGGCCTAAAAAGCTAGCCCAATTCGATAATCAATTAGATACAAAGGGAGAAACATACAAAATTTCATGTGTGTGTGACATTATTGTGAAACGGTGTGTGTGTGAGTGTGAGACACTCTTTTATTGTCCCTTTGAAAACTAATTGAGAGACCACACTTCTTGGGCATAAAGTGGAATTAGAGTGAAGATTAAAAGTGTTCTTGAGTACTTCTGATCTCTTGTTTTGAATTTCACCGTATTAAGGTACGCTCTCTTGATCTTGAATTCTGAAATTTACATAGTACATGTTATCAATTGCGAATGAAGTAAATCCATTAATTTCTTTGCTGCGAATGCTTTGTATGAGATACAAACATGTTTTTGACCAACACATAGCGCCATCCGTCCAACCGCTTCTGGACTGCTCATTGCTCTCTACAATGGCTTCTCTATTAAAATAACTACAGTGTGGGCATGAAAGTACAGTTTGAGCTTACATGCTACGGTTACCAACGCAAAGACGAGCTTTTCCATAGGTAGGTACCTCTCTTCTACGCCTCGAAGTGCTTGGCTTGTGAAGTATATAGGTTTCTAGACCCCGTCCTTTTCCCTAACTAAGGTTGTACTAAAAGCGGCTAAGGAGACGGCTAAGTAGAGGAACAACTCCTTTCCTGGTTTGGATGGGCTTAGCAAAGGTGGAGAAGAAAGGTATGCCTTCAGTTCTTTCAATGTGTGTTGACATTTGGTCGTCCACTCAAAAGCCTTTTTTAAACGTTAGGGATCCTTCATTTTTTATCTACATGAGCACTTGATCGATGGGGATGTTTGGTAGGGTGAAATTCACGAATCTTCCCGTGGGGGGCTTGAAGCGTCTATCTTCTCGCTTGTCTCCCGTCTTTGTGGCTTCTGTCCCCTTTCCTGTCGTGCTTCTTCTAGTCTTTCTCTCTTCTTGGGCTTCTCCTCCCGCGTAAGTAACGCGTCATCTGCATTCATGTATTTGGTAGCGTTGTAAAGTACATTAAACATGGTCTTCGAGTCGTTCTTATAAAGGGAAAACAAAAACTTCCTTCTGTAACCCATTGGTGAATGTGGCCACGAGTATCTTGTCGTCAGTTTCATCAATCGAGATGGCCTCTTTGTTGAAGCGGGTGATGTAAGACCTTAGCATCTCATCCTCCCGTTGCTTGATGTTCATCAGGCACACAGTCGACTTCTTGTACCTGTGCCCCCCATAAAGTGCGAGGTGAACTGGACGCCCAGCTCCTTGAAGGTACTGATGGAGTTCAGGGTTAGCCTGCTGAACCAAACTCTTGCAGGTTCCCTCAATGTAGTGGGAAAAGCCCTGCACATGATCTCGTTTGCTACACCTTGCAGGTGCATTAGGGTTTTAAAGGTCTCCAAGTGGTTCAAAGGATCCCTTGACCCGTCGTAGGCTTCTACTTGCGGCATACAGAATTTTGGTGGGAGAGGGAATGAAGTAACATGTGCAGTGAAAGGTGAATCCGTCCGGTGCACCAGTTCGTCGAGATCACTTGATACTTGTCCCTTGAGGGCATTCATCATTAGGTCCATTTGTTCTCTCATCATCTGCATATCTGGGACCAGGTTTGGGGGGGCGATATTTATGGCCGTTGGCCTACTTATAGCGTTATTGCCTTCTGGTCCTTCCTTATCTTGTCTATCGTTAGTGCGCGAAAGGTTATTGCCCTCTTGCTCCTCTTCTTGATTTTGGGGCTCGGCGTCCCTTTGGCACAGCTGCTTTTCTAATTCATGGTTTTGCCTGGTAAGGCGCTCAATGGCTGTAGCGAGAGTCTGGACCTGTCTTCCAAGGGTCGCGGTACGGGGTTTGTCTCCTTGGTTGTTGGTGGTGGTTGCCATCGAGCGAGTAAGCACCATGCAACTTTTTGTCCAAGAACCAGTTGTATGGCTTTTCCTAGCTTTCCTACAGACAGCGCCAGCTGATGATGCTGAAAATCGTCCGTAAGCTGCACAGTCCTGACGTGTCCAGAACAATACCTGCACAACACCAAAAAAGAAGTCCTCAAGAGAGTACCGGTGTGGTACCGGTCAAATACCCTCCGAAGGTTAAGTCAGAAAACTGTCACCAATCTAAAATGCCAGAGCTAGGGGGAATTATGCGTACCTTGGTTTCTAAAGGTTCTAGATTTTTATAGTAGTGGGGAACCGATCTTGGTTTCTTGGAGAAGTGGAATATTTTCTTGCAGAGAAGATCCTCATAAATGTACGTATTTTATGGAAACCTTTCCATATAAAGGTTCTGTTGACTACGGTCAATCGTGGAGCACAAGTTATTTCCATTTAAAGTTCCTTGAGGACCAAATAAACCATGTAGGTGCCAGGTGGCTTTTGCCTCCATGCACCGTAGCACCCGTCCACACCATTATTTGTCTACTGTAGGTGATCCGTTCTCCATAGGTCATCTGTCTACCTATGATACGTGTTGTCGCGCCGCTTCATTTCTTCGTCCGTCAACCTAGTGTAGTTGCCTATGGTAGGTCTTGTAAAATCTAACCACCCATCTCAATTTTATCCCCTTTAATATATATATAGCCGAAACCTCTGAAACTCTCACAATTTTTCACGTTAGCAAAATATTTAAATAAAATTATCATTTTATTTAGTCCAAACTTAATAAGGAGTGAAACTCTATTTCTCTAACCAGTTCAACTTAAACTCAAACTCATCATTTTTTTTAAACAAAATTATTTTTATTTAGTCCAAACTTAACAATGAGTGAAGCTCTATTTTTTTGGCAAGTCCAACTTAAACTCAAACTCATCATTTTTTTAAAACAAAATTATTTTTGTTTAATCCAAACTTAACAAAGAGTAAAACTCTATCTCTTTATCAAATCCAACTTAAACTCAAACTCAAATGTTGATAACTTTTCTTTAATATTTTTTGGTCTTTCAGAAGTTTTAATATCTTAATTTTTGAGTTTTTTTTTGTACTGTCTGAAATTGTCTGACAAATTTTTTGTAAGCTATTGCACGTTCAAGCAATGACTTATTCCTCAATTTGAAACACAAATTGAAATTATACAAGAGTAAATCATACGATGGTGTAGTTTCTTAATCAATTTAAAATTTTATAAAATTATATTAATTTACCTCACAAATAGATAAGTTTCCGTGCATAGCACGGATTAGCAACTAGTTAATATAAAACTAGAGTATAATTGAAAGGACACTTAGCACGTAACTGGACTGCATTTAAAATCAGAAGACATTTTTAGCAACAAGCTATAATTTAAAATCCCAAATACAAAAAAGAAAAACAACCATACCAATGTTTCGGCCCAATTCATGTCTGAGTTACAAAGCCTGCTCAACTGTGGGTGAGAATGAGTTGATATATTAAAAGCCCAGCCCATGAAGACTGATCAAGTGGGTGTGGGTAAAACCGTAAAAGTACAGAATCTGTATGATTCTCAAGGGAAAAAGGGTGGAACTGGAAATGAGAGAGAGAGAGAAATGGGGATATTTGCAGCGACTGGGGTAATAGCGCCATTCCCGTTTTATTTCTGGCTATGGACAAATCCGCAGTCATGGGTTGAACTGTGTGGGAAGGGAAGAGACCCATCAAAGGTGATGGCAAGCGTGTCCCATTTGCTGAAGCTGGTTCAGTTTTTGTCACTTTTCTCAGTGTCTTACAACTATCTCTCTTGGCCTCCTCCTCTCTACTTCTGGCCTCTCTTCCTCTTTGGCCAGTTTCTCAACTTTAGGTCTGCTCTCTCTCTCTCTCTCTCTCTCTCTCTCTATATATATATATATATATATTTTTTTTTTTTGTGTGGTGATGTTCTGTTTTTTCATCTCTCTATTACATCCTAAACTTATGTATATATATGATATGGCATTGAGAAAAAAAAATGTTGTGACTATGTGTGGATCCATAAACCGTTGCTACCTGCAACCAACTCACAAAAAGGTTCCGAGCAAATGTTTGGGCTCTCACTGAATTGCCCATGTAATAGTTTTAGAATTGCGTCTATATATTTAGGCTCGGGGGAGGGTAAAGGGTAGATTTAAACTAGTGACCTCTGCATATATTTGATGCCTAATCTGGATAGAATAATGTGTTTGGACCTACATTAAGCTAAGTTCAAAGTTTTAATATAATGGTTACACAATACATGAGATGAATGAATACACAGACAATGACGGAGCCTAGAATTTATTTTTGGGACCAAATTAAAACTATGATGATTATCATTGTAGGAAATTTTGCCCTCCAAATTGCCTTCCAACCATAGTTGGTTTTCTCAGGAGCAAGTATTTGTATTCTTAATAGGGTGGCAATAAATTTTTTTCTTGAAGGATGGGGAATGAAGTGGGTTTCAAAGATGAAGCTTCCTTTAGCATAGGATTGCTATTATCTTTAGCTGAGCAGTACAAATGATTGGAGATTATAATAAGGGTGATTCATCCTTTAAAGGATTTGATTAAGCCGTGTATGTTTTGGGGTTGAGGCCTTGAGGGACCCCTTTCTAAATTTCGAAAGTGAATTTGCAACAGACAAAGAGACCGCTGAGGGCATTGGAACTGGCCTCCAGCTGTGTCAGATGACTTAGTCTTGAATCTAGATTCAAGTTAGGCTAAATAAATTTCTGATTGACAGAGAAGATAATGTTGAATGGCTGCCAGTTGCAAATAAGAATTCATGGGCAGCTGTCATATATCGACATCTGGGTTGATCCCAATTCTAGAATTTATTGTGGAAAGATTTCCCTTGAAGTTGAGATTTTTTTTTGTTGTTGATAAATAGCGATAGTTTATTAATCAAAATACCCAAGTACACTGGTGGTGTGAATGGGTATTGGGTAGAAGTACATCAATCTCTTAAATTACAATGATCAAGCATGTCTAAAAAATTAGAACATGGAATAGAATTAAAAAAAAGAACTCCAATCTAGAAAGAGTGGAGAAAGAAAGATTTAATCTCGAGAATAGACTGTTCTCTTCTCTCAAAGCATCTTGTGTTCTGTTGTCTCCAAATACACCATAAGACATAATGTGCCACAACCCTCCACAAATCTATATTTCGATGTTTATTGAAAGGAGATTGCCAAGCTGAAAATAAGTCTATAACACTTTGTGGCATAACTCATAGAAGACCAATCAAAGTCCACACAATAGTCCATAATTCAAAAGCAATGGGGACAATGAAGAAGAAGATGATTTGCTGATTCCCCACTCCTTTTACACATATAGCATCAATCCACAACTGTAACACCCTTATTCCATAAGTTATCAAGAGTCAAAATGTTTTCTAAGGCGGTAGTCTATGAGAAGAAAGCAACCCTAGGAGGGATCTTTGAACTCCACACAGGTTTCGAAAGAAAAAGATTGCTAGGAGTTGAGGGAAGGGAGCAATGGTATTCACGCACTTTAAAATCCTTATTCTTTACCGGCTTCCAACAAAGTTTGTCATCTCCATTAAGAGGTATAGAATAAATTATTTGCAAAAATGCAGTTAAAGATTCCAACTCCCAATTTTGGACAGCCCTAGAAAATTGTAGATCCCAAAATAGTCTCTGTTTAGGAAAGTGCGTGACTTCTGCAATTTAAGACTCCTTATTACAACTAATGCTATAGAGTTCTGGAAAGACCTCTCAAAGTGTACAACCCTCACACCACAAATCATGCCAAAATTGAACTCTATTACCAGCACCAACCTTGATGAATTTAGGAAAATTTGGCCAGTCTTGTCCTATGTTGCATGGACACACTATTTGGCCAGTCTTGTCCAAAAACTTACACCATAAGCTTCTTTGTCCACCAGCCACCCCAATCATTCCCATATTTAATCTCAATAGCCTACCTCCAAAGGTGAGTTTGTCTCTGTTCCATACCTCCACAACCATTTCCCAAACAAAGTTTGATGGAATATTCTGAAATTCTGATCACCCAATCCACCAAACTTCATTTGAAGTAGAGATTATTCAAGCCATTAGGCAGGAAGTTAGATATATGTTGTAATTTTGTAAGAATGTAAAAGATACTATCAAAATTAGGTCTTTGTGTAACTTGCAGAGGATTCCTTTCAATGTCTTTGGTTAATAGGTTAGTTTGGTTTACTTTGTTGTTTGGACGGTGGTTTGGAGCTTGCTGCCTGTTGGTAAAATTGTTGTTTGTTGGATAAAATTTTAGCATATGTCATTGAAAATGATGTCTGTAACTGGTATTTGATTATCTTCTTTGGCTCAGAAGTAGCAGCATGTCATTTGTTTCATATGATGATATCATGGCACGTGTTTTTTGGTTTTAGGAACTGGTAGAATGAGTTTGCTGAATGGGAAGCGTGTTTAAAATGTTGCAATAATCTTAACAGATATGACCAAGAAGTGTACTTGACTCAGGTCGACTCCATATTTTTATCTGGCTACTGTTTTTTGTTGGAAATTGAGCTTTGTATAAAATGCATTGACTGTGACGCTTAACTTGTCGTACCCACAAGCAAAAACTAGACATGAAAACCAAACCAAGGGGTTGTTAGATCATGCGTTCATGTATAATACTTTTTTATTGTCGCTTTCACCATAGCAGTGCACACTATTGAGGAGCCGGAGCATACATGACACCTATAGTTTAGAAACTCACACCCCACAAAAGCAAAACGAAATTATAAAAAAAAAAAGAAAAAAAAAAAGATCAATGCTTTGTCTTAATATATAAACGGGATTTACAATGCTTCTCATATGTGTACTAAAACTCTCAAATCACAGGGTGTATCAATTGCTTGGTGAATCTGGAACATACTATGGAGTACGTTTTGGAAAGAACATTTCCTGGGTGACAGAATTCCCTTTTGGGGTTATTAGAGATCCTCAGTACGTAGGAAGCATTATGAGTCTTCTTGCGTGTCTTTCTTGGGTGCCTTTTCAATACATTCTTCTTTGGTCACTGGGCTATGTTTTCATGGTTTATGTGGAATCGAAGGAAGATCCAGCTACTCGTGCGAAGCTAATCTCATGATTGCAACAATTGCAACATTACTAGCGAAGCAATCATGGAAGAATTAACCGTACCTCGGATTATGTAGACTTTTTTTTTCAGTCTTTCTTTTTGTTATGAAATTAATTAATTTATCTTGCATAATTGATTGGTACATTGTGAGGTTTCTCGTTCCTATAGTTCCTATAGTTATCTCCCGGATTAAATGAGTTTTGAGATGCCATAAAACATCAGAGCGTTCACATCCCGTATTTAAAAAAAAAAAAAAAAAATCTATTTTACCATCTTAAAAGTTATTTTATCATTTACACCATATCATTTTACAACACACCTAATATTCTAAACTCTATTTTTTCCTAGTTTATTTAAATATTCTTTTTTTTTTTTTTACGATTTTTCTCTCTTTTCCTTTTCCTCTTTCTCCCTCTACCTCTGGCACCGGCCACAACAAATGCCACCACCATGCCACCCACCAACACACTGTCACCCTCACATATCCCAGCATCACCCACCAAACCATCAAATCCAAACCAAAACCGAAACCACATTAAAAAAAAAAAAAAAAAACCATTAAACCATCAGTTCAAACCAAACCACATATATCCCAGCAAACCCATTTAAAAATAATCACCATCGAAGCTATCGACCAACCAATCAACCATCACAATGGCTCTTTTGGGTTCTCTCTCTCTCTCTCTCTCTCTCTCTCTCTCTCTTTATCTCATTGTTTTCTTTATTTTTCTATTCAAAGCTCTCTTTTTGGTATGTGTCTTTGGAGATTTGGGTTTAGGTTTTCAAGGAGGGGTTTTTGTTGGGTATGGTCGAATGGTGTTTGTGTTTACTGATCCACCCACCAATCAACAAATCCACCTATTCAAACCCACCGATCGACCGATCCAAACTCACGCCACCACGATCTCCGAGCTCTGCCAATCCCAAATCCAAAATCTAGCTCCAGCGCAAGCTTTGAATGAAAGAGTGAGAGAGATGTGAGAGATGGAGTGAGGAAGGAGGAGTTATGAGAGACATAAAGAGAGGAAGTGAGAGTCGGAATGAGAGAAAACAAAGGAGGAAATAAAAAAAAATGTAATATTTTCGTTTATAATTGTGCTACAATGCAATTATATATTGGTGATGGCATTGTAGCACAATTGCAAATTTTTTGCAATTGTAAGATTTTGCAAGACTGGGTAATGCTCTATTTTTATGCGTTAAAGCTAAAATATACCAACATATGACATATAGAAGACCGGATGTGAATGCTCTTGTGCAACAACTAGGAAATCTAAATAGTGGTTCTCTAGAGCCCAAGATCAATAAATGCAACGGGTTTTAAATTTGAGCAAATTATAATATACCCACCTGTGGTTTGACCGAAATTTAAGTTGTCTACCTATGGTTTGAAATTTAACACTTTACCCACTTAAGATTTGATCTAAATTTAAATTGTCTACTTTTGGTTTGAGATCCCATGATACATGGGTTCTGCTAGGTTTTTTTTATTTATTTTTTTTATCTTATTATATCTTGTATAAAAAAAAAAAAAAAGCAAAATTACATATTTAGCCATGTTTTTAACATAAATGTGTTAAGGAACTCTAACTGAACTTACTTCAAGTGGGTAAAGTATCAAATTTTAAACTATAAGTAGGCTACTTAAATTTCGATCAAACTACATGTGAGTAAATTATAATATACCCTTTAAATTCATTTGAGCAAAATAATCCCTAGAGGGCTTACAATGTGTTCGGATGGAGAGAAGAGTTGTGTTCGGATGGAGAGAAGAGTAGAGACTCGAGGGGAAATTGTTACCCTTTCTCATTGTTTGGTTGTTTAAAAATTAAGTAGAAAAAGAAGAGGTGACGGCAATGGTCATATCAATTTACAATTATGTATTAACTTTATGGAAATAGATGTAAAATCATTAAGGTAAAATTGATTTTTTTTTTAATATATTTTTTTAATATTGAATGTTAACAGTCCAGAAAGAATAACAAGCTAGAAAACAAAACAATAAACATGGAAAATATGACTCCCTTTATATATGGGAATTAATATAGCTCAAGTCTGGATGAAACCAAAAATTATGCATAGGCTCCTTGGATGCTAATTTGGCATTGTTGTAGTAGGTGGTGTTCAAAATACTGGTAGGTAGACTTGATTGTTAGCTTCACTCCCTATTGAGAAAGAGACTTCGATTTAGCATTTGAGGTGCTCTCATGCTCTTGTGCACGTAGACCCAGTTTAGGTCTTGCAGAGTTTCCTTGCAAGAGTTTTAGTGGTCTCCATTTTGGTGAGGCCTAGTAACCATAGGTACATGGCAGACGATTTGGAAACGTTATGGAAGAGGTTAACCCTCACCAAGGAAGAGGACAAGAGGATAAAACTGGGAAGCAGTAATACAAAGGCAGCAAAAGAAATCGGAAAGAGCTTTATGGTTATGAAAGTTTTAACACAAAGGAGCATCAATCTTGAAGCTCTAAGTAAGAATATTAGGATGTTGTGGAAACCTAGCAAGGGGATTCAGGTCTCTGAGATAGAGGAGGACTTGTTCCTTGTGGAGTTTGGGGATGGGAGAGACAAAAAGAAAGTTTTAGACATGTGCCTGTGGAGCTATGAGAAGCAACTCATCCTTCTCCAAGACTTTGAAGATGAACAATTCCTAAAAGGAAATTTCCCTAAGGTGGACTCCGTTTTGGGTCCAAATCCTTAACCTCCCTTTCAAGAGTAGAACAAAGGAGATAGGATGGTCCATTGGGTCCAAGTTAGGCAAGGTATTAGATGTCGATGTTCTGGAAATGGGAGTCCAATTGGGGAAATACCTCTGGGTTAGAGTCCAGATAGACGCTACGGAGAAACTTGTTCTAGGAAAGAAGGTCACGATTGAAGGAGGGGAAAGAAGATGGGTTAGCTTCAAGTACAAGCGGCTCCAAAATTTCTGCTACAAATGTGGCTTGTTGAACCACGGCGTAAAGGACTGCCTTGACACTCTTGAGAAAGATAAACAAGAAGCAATTGAGAACCTCCAATATAGGGCATGGCTGAGAAGAGAGCTTGCAAAGAAGCTCAGAAAGGAGCCAATCAAGAATGGGCCCTCTATTAGTCGGGAACCCGAAAAAGAGACTGTGAGAAGTGATGTGGAAGCACCAGTGGTGGCAACCCAGGTCCCGAGGATAGAGAATAGGGTAGGTGAAAAACCCAGGTCAAACCTGCCACTTTTGGGGGAGGGAAACATGGCGAATGAGAAAACGGTTTCAGAAGCATCGGGACAGGCCCTAAGGGCTTATTAGGAAGAAGGAAAGGTTAGTAGTGGAAGTAAAAGAACAGAGGATAGTCTTCCTATAATACGGAAGGAAAACTTGGAGGCATCTATGAAACATAATGGGGCTGAGGAAGTTATGCAGTGGGAGAAAGTGACCTAACAGGAGGTGGACCCCAGGTTTGATTTCATTCTAGCGCTAACCTCACTTGAGGATATTACCATGTGAAGTCGAGACCTTGATAACACCAAAATAGGCCCAATGGCCATGAGTTATGTCCAAGAGGTGGGATGGTCGCTGAAAAATTGGGCCCGAAGAGCGGCCACTAGAAAAGATTGGCTAGAACCACAAAACCAAAGAACAAGGATACAGACCTCAGCCCAATCAATCAGAAAAGGGAAGGCCCAACCCTCTTATCTGAACTAGACCCAAACATCATTGACCTGAAGCGAAGAAAGGGCAAGAAACAAACAAGTAATAACCTAGATAGGGAAAACTCAAAGGATGGTGGTGAGACAATGGCTGCGATGCAGCATTGCCGAGCCCAATGAGCATCTTGGCGTGGAACTGCTAGGATCTTAAATCTCCCTCGACGGTTTGGATCCTCACCAATGAGGTGAAATCAAAAGTTTCGATTCTTGTCTTCCTTATGAAGACAAAAGCAAGCACAAATTGCATGAAAGGACTCCAAAATAAGCTTGACTTCACATAAGGGATTTCGGTCTCCAATGACGACAGAAGTGGTGGATTAGTGCTTCTATGGTAGGAAGGCACTGATGTGAGAAGCTGGGCTAGATGGATCGTAAGGCCAAATAGATGGAAGATTTTAGGAACTGCTTGCACTGATGTGGACTGTATGATTTGGGTTTCATGGGCCAGAAGTACACTTGGTGCAACAAACGTCTAGGAGAGCAATGAACACTCATTAGATTGGATAGAGTGGTTGCGAATGAGAGACGGATAGAGGAGTACCTAAAAGCCAAAGTCCACCATGTTTTGATGTTAGTGTCTAATCACTGTTTACTGGCTTTATTCTTGAGGAAACCCAGGAAGGCAAAGCCAAAGAAAATAAGGTTTTTCTTTGAAGCCATGTTGACTGGAGACAACAAATGCAAAGAAGTGATTGAAGCTGCCTGGGACCCAATGAGAGCTGATCCTAATTTCCAAATACAAGACAGAATCAAGAACTGCCAATCCCAGTTGTAGAGGTGGAATCAAAATGGATTTGGCAATGTCAACAAGGTTCTTAAACAGAAGAAAAATCACCTCCAACAACTTGAATCCTTAAGCTTACTTCACGAATCAGCTAAAAAGATCCAATCTCTAAAGAAAGAAATCAATGAAACACTAATCAGGGAGGAGATGATGTGGAATCAGAGGTCAAGGACACTTTCAAGAAAGGCTTGAAAGGCATACGATAGAGTAGAATGGCCATATAGAGTGCAATTATATTTATATAGTGGTATTAAATATAATTAATGGTAACTTTGGACTTGTCAAGAGTTGACAGAAAAGCTTAAGGCCCATTGGAGCTAGTGTCTTATTAGTCCATTTTGGTCTCACTCCAAGCCACACACTAAAGCCCAATTGAAAATGCTCAATAGGCCAGCCCAATTAGATAATCGGTTAGTTATAAAGGGAGAAACATACATAATTTTTTTATAATAAAAAGAATAAGAGAGATACACCATTGTGAAGTGGTGTGTATATGTGGTTAGAAGCCACTCGATTATTCTCCCTTGGAAACTGATTGAGAGACCACACTTCTTGGGCATAAAGTGGAACTGGAGTGAAGACTAAAAGTATTCCCAAGTACTTCTAATCTTTTGTTTTGAATTTCACCACACCAAAGTACGCTATTTTGTTTTTAAATTTTGAAATTTATATAGTGCATGTTGTCAATCATGGATGAAATAGATCTATGTTTGTTGCTTCCGCTGTGTGTTTTGTATGAGATACAAAACTAGATTTTCCAACACCTAGTCTCCCTCATGATTCATTGATTTGGGCCTGGACCCAAAACGGTTGCTTCTTTGCTAGGAGTGCATAATCAGATGGATTAAAGAATGACACAGACGATGGAGAGGGAAATTCAAACAACTCAAAGATGGCAAATTTGTGGAAGGCCATATGGAGGCTAAATTGCCCAAACAAAATCAAGCATTTTTTTTGAAAGGCCTGTCGGGACATACTTCCCACAAATTATCACCTCAAGATCAAAAAGGGGACCACTGATGACAACTGCATTCTATGTGGAAAGTGTGAATCATCAGGACATATTCTTTGGGACTGCAAGTTGGCATTGGAGGTTTGGAAAGAGTCCAACTTAACCCTCCCAGATTTCCCCAGCCCTCAGAAGGAGTTCATTGACTTTGTCTAGAAGTTGTGGGAAGACCAACAAACAGTAGATTGGGAGCTCTTTGCCATCACAACTTGGAGCTTATGGAAGAACAAAAACTCGGTTAAGCATGAAGGAAGATGCAAACAAGCCAAACTAATTGCAAGAGATGCCGTGAGTCTAGCTAAAGAATTCTGATAGAACCACCCCCCCCTCCGGCCCCAAGACAAACCTCCATTCCAGAAAATTCTCATTGGAAGCCCCCTTGCCAAGGTTGGTATAAGGTAAATGTGGATGGGGCAGTGTTTAGCTGAACTGCTGTGGTGTTGGATTGGTTATTAGAAATGAAAAGGGGCAGATAATGGGGGCAATGAGCAAAAGAATTGACCTTCCTCTGGGGGCATTAGAAGTGGAAGCGAAGGCAGCCAAGGAGGGTGTTCGTCTAGCTAGAGATCTTGGCCTAAGCCCATTTATTATTGAAGGAGACGCCCAAATTGTGATGAATGCCATTTCCAGCCCTGATCTGCCCTCAAGCTCCATCAAGAAAGTGATTGAAGGAATTAAATTCTGGCTCCAGCAAAGCAGCACCTGGAAATCAAGCTATGTGAGGAGGTTCTGTAACTTAGCAGCTCACCTTTTGGCTAGGCATGCAAAACTTTTGTCTGAGGATGTTATCTGGGTGGAGAACACTCCGCGGATGATAGATTATCAAATCCTATCCCTATTAATGAAAGTTTCGAACAGTTTGAATATCAAAAAAGAAAAAGAAAGAAAAAAAAAGAAAGGGACTTCTAGTCAGTGAGCAGGACGCGTTCTCTCCAATTAGTTCCTCTCGTGCCTCTCTATATTTTTTCTGTGCTCTTGCTGTTGGTTAGCACAATTAATTTGCTGAATCCCCGCTCCTTTGCTCTCATGACAGCTACCACAATGGCCTCTTGACCTGCTAGGGGGTGGAATTTGCATTCAGCTATTGCAACATTCAAATAGTTTTGACTCCAATATTTTTGGCCTCAAAAGTATATCCACTCCTTCTATACTTCCTGTCCCTGATTCTTGCTGTCTTGATGAGGAGTTGCCAATCATTAACAAATTCCATTTTCTGTTTCTCTTTCTTTTCTTTGCAACTCTCTATGGAGGTCCAAGACACCCTAGGCATAGGTATTTTGTGTTAAAAAGCCAGTCTTAAATCTGAGGGAAATGCTACACCTTCGGCTTAAGATATTCATCAGAAATAAGAGGTCATAGTTTAAGATTTTTGTTCCAATTTTTGTCTCGGAGAATTCTGATGACATTAATTTCTTTCATTCAAGATGTCAGTCTTTTTCAGTGAACTCCTACAAAGAGCTGAACCACTGAACCCCTTTTGCTGAATCTGGTTTGGCAAATAACAAACTTGAATTTTGCACTTTTATACATGGTTGATTTTGAGGTCATGCTTAGCCAACCCCCACACTAAGAGAAAGATTGATATTCATTTCTACAATAATATTTAAACAAAGCTAAACAACCAGAATAACAAAACAATTTTCGGGAAAAAAAAAAAAGGAAAAGGAAGTGACCCTCTTCTCCTTTTTAGGCTAGAGCTAAGGACACATCAAAAATTTGAATTGCTCTTTTTACTGCTTCAATGTCAATGTCTATTAATTTTCCTGTCTTGGACGAGACAATGACACATTTCTTCTCTTCTGCATTGGGAACAAATAGTTTCCCCTTTTCTTCAGAGCAAAACAATGCGATGCTGTGACAAATATGTATAATAGACGCATCAAACTTATGTCTCATCAAGTACCTTCTAAACTTATGAAATTCTGTAATACATAATATTGTAAAGGGACAGAGGTTCTTTTTGCTACTCAATTAGCAAACTAGTGATTTTATTTTGCCAGACGCATTTACCTGGGTTTCTCACGTGCGTTTGCAAGTTGGATAGCAGCTGTGTTTGTAGCAATTACGCCAGCTGAGTCATTGATGAGAGCTGCCAGCTGAAGCATGCATAACCACACCATGAAGTGCCACTACTGGAATTTGTAAATGCTTCATGCCTTGAATCAGCTAGCATTATCATTCTTAATATGTTATCCTTTCGTAGAAAATTTGTATTATCGTTGTATGTTTTACAAGTTGGGTACTGTTTTGCAACTGTCCTTTGTAAACACAACGTATCATATTGCATTGAGAGGGTATTTTCATGAATGTTGACTCGTCACTCAAGGTTTCTTGGTGAATGCCTTTTGACAACAGTCGGTCCACAATAGAGGGACTTGAAAGTTGCAACCACTAAACTAATTTTGTTGCCAGAGGCCATTATCAGAATTGATTGGCATTTCCAACCTGGGCAGTTGAGAAACCAATCTCACTAGACATGGTTTCCTTTCTGACCTCATCTGCACCACATAATCCTTATAAAAAATTTCCTATCATATTTGTGTGTTTTAATTTTTCTTTTTCTCTTTTGGTGCAATAACTATTCAAAAAAGACTAATTGAAAGAGGACAATGTTACCTGGCCAGGGGTTGTGATAAACACAATACTTGCATCATTTCCAACTACTTCCTCCACATCCTCCCTTACTTTATCATGTGGAATCACAAAAACTGGCCTAAATCCCCTGTGAACAAATACAATCTCATGTCAATACGTCCACATGAGCTTCACAAAATGTTTCTAAAACCATGGCCAACTAGGAGGGCAGACATGGCAGTTCAGTCAGGATAAGAAAATAAGGGATTCAATTAGATCAATTGCATACAGTTGCTGGACTGACTGATGTGTGTAAGACATTAACTTTTGTGTTTTTCCCCCCCTTTGATTTATAGAAGTCCTAGATTGATAATGAAATTAATCATACATTTGTTGATAAATGTTACTTTGATTTCCCTTTTCTATGGAAAATCCTTCTTGTACAAATATTTCTTATAAAACTTCCATACTATGATGTGGAGGGTTTATTGCCAACAATACATATGGCACAGAATACCTCTCTTCTGCACACTACCACATCACTTCAGTTTTCTTTTTTAGGTGATACATCCACATTACAGTTTTAGATTTGTGTAATTCATTTATATTTAGCATTGATTTTTTACATTCAGTGGTACGGTGTACTGGGTACTAATGCACAATTTCCTGGCTGCAGAACAGTTGAGTTGAAGTATTTAGTATATGACTTGAGAGTGCGTCTTATAAAATTCATTGGTTGAAGATTAGGTAGTAAAATTATCTAATGAAAAAAGCATGTTGGTTAATTGACAATAAGGCTGCATCTCCAACCCAACACTTTCATGCTGAAAATGATTTCATGGTCAGAAAACAAAAAACAAAAAAAGCCACTTCAAAGAAATAAAAAGAAAATAAAACATAACTTTTTAAAAACAAGACAATTTGTCCGAGCAAAGTTATGAGTAGCTTTTGCATTCAATGTCACTTTCTTTATCTCAACTCTATTTAGATAGTCTGTTTATAATAAAAGGCATTTAAGTTAAGAATGTCAAAGATGGCCTAACCTAGCGATAATGGAGGGAGTAAATTAATTCATTCTAAATACAAGCACATTTAGCTCACAAGTCAAGCCTCTTTTCTTTTCTTCTCTTTTTTCTATAATAAAATTTTACTACCTGACTGCTTCTGCAATTTCATCCCATACTTCAATGGGTAGCAAGCTATCAGAATCCCCCCTAGACTGCATCAAGGCCTTTGAATCTGATTCTATCCCATGAATTACTATGTATCTTCCTTTCTCTGCACCTGCTTTCTTATATTTTGCCTCTACAACCTCCTTTAGCTTCCTTGAAATTGATACTCTGAGGGGAGGAACAACTTGCCTTGGCACACTTCGAAATGGCCTTCCCAACCAATCAAGCATCTGATGGTACCTAATTTAAACAAACCCATGTTAAGACTTTCTAGGATAAAAGCACCAAACAGATTGTCAATTATACAATAGAAACTCTATCTCTCTCTCTTTTTTTTTTTTTTTTTTTTCAATCTATTTACATTTCGATGCTAATTTGGGGTCTTTTATTATGATGAAAGGCACATGCTACTTGTGTTATGGCCATCTAAAGATATGCTATCCTGCACAACAAAATTCTTGTCAGAAAGGACAATGTTTTACTATTACACTAAGGGGCATCTTTATGTACAGAATTAGTGAATATTCAAGTACGTAAATCCTCTGTGTTGAACTGTAAACTCACATGTTATATCCTCCATCAGAGAGATTCAAACTATCAGGCGTAAATGTTTCTGACAGAAGTAATCCTGCTCCTGCAGCATTTACATTTGGATAAACGTAGCTAACTCTATCTCGAGCTGTCGTCATAAACAAGAATGCTGCATGGCCAAGCCCTGCTAGTTTGGTTGATAACACCATGTCATAGTACCTACTCTGTAAGAACAAGGCACTATTCATTTATAGCCCAGGTGGATTATAATCCCTTGTTATAAAGATGCACAGAGGAATTACTTCTTAAAAGGAATAATCCATATCAAGTATTCGATCACTCAATAATGCCTACTTTTTTGCAAGAACAAAATGCGTTCAAATTCTGATTTTTCTTTCTTCCACATTTATCATTTAGTCTTGAAAGAGAGAAGCCCAATGCAAGCACTCATGTCACCTCTTAGAAAACTAGGAAAACCTGCTGCCAATTTTTCTACAAAATATATACAAACTAGCTAGCACAACAATTACAAATTGACATGAAATAGAATGTGATTAGTGTCGCATTAACAATATAATTAATAAATTTATTAATTACATCTTTGGATTAAGTTTAGAAGTTGGCACATCAATTTGTAAAAGCGAGTGATAAAATTTGTAGCCCTAATAAAAATATTATTTGAATATAATTTGCTTCATTGTCAAATCTTGATTCCCTCCTTTACTTAAGAATTACACTTAATAATTTACATACCTTCATTTTATGTTTCAATGTAACTCGTATATAGATTTTCATTATAATTCACATTGAAATACAAATTTCTCTTCCGCTCTCTTTCTCTTTTTAATTAACGTGGTATGAGAGTAACTTTTTTCAATGTCCATAGGATTTGAGAAGCCAAAAATTATTATAACAAAAATACCAATTTGCAAACATAGTTTAAAAGATGAAAGAAAAAAAAACATATACATAACCACCAACCTTAAGAAGTCCAACCATATCCGTATACTCGGCGGGCTCCGGGAAATCATCATCAGGATCATAAACATCAGCCCATCTCACATTCTTATTCAGCTCATACGTCTGCTTCCCTCTAGCTGATGCAATGATGTCCACCTGCACACCCGGATACCTATCCTTGATCAACTGAATGGCCGGAAAGAAAAGCAAGTTCTCATACACACCGCCGGAGACCACACAGCAGCACCGCCTAACATCTCCTCTTATTTTCAGTCCCAATGAGGCGATTTCCACACTGAATCCAGCTGGGAACTTCAAGAACCCGTAAGGGTTGTCAGGGTTATCTGGTGGGCGGGGGTCCTCGTCCTGCTTACCGTCTGTGAACAATGAGCCGTATTCCATTTCAGGATCCTCACCGTCATCGAAAGGGTCGAGCCAGGGGTTCTTCTTCTTGTTATTGGTGGCTTGCTGGATGAGGAGTAGGTTTGATCTCTTGGTGCAATGGGAGTGGTGTGGTGGGTGCAAGAATGAGAGTTTGGAGATGTGGGGAGAGGGGAATGAAGGTGGGTTTGTGAGAAAGGGTGACAGGGATTTGGGGTGTAGAGAAGTTGTAGCCATGGTTAAACTTACTTTCTTCTCTCTTTTGATCACTTTCTGGTATTATTGTTGGAGGGGTTATTGCTTGCTTATTCACAAGTTTGGATTTCGGTGTGTGGATGGCGGTTGGATAAGTGGGTCATGTACCTTGCTGATTTTTATTTATTTATTTATTTTTTTTTATAGATTATTTGTTAACATTTTTTTTTATCTCGTGGGTTTGAAATGATTTAATTAAGAAAATTTCAAGTCAAATAGTAAATATATATTGATTACTCTAATTCATATTATGGATTTTATTAATGTAAATTATGTTTTACTTATAGATGATGCATTCTTCTATGGTACTTTTAGTGTTTATTTGGGAAAACTTATTTTTTAACTAAAAATGAAAACATTTTGCTGAAAATAGTACGGTATAATAGTAGTAAAAATAAACTAAATAGTAACAAAAATAAGCTAAATAGTAACAAAAAACTGCATTTTTAAGGCAATGTCAAACGTACACTTAGTATTTTTTTTTTGAAAAAACAATAATACTTATTAGAACATACAAACACAAAAGTAGTATATAAAATTTTTTAAACAAGTTTATAATATATTACATAACAAGCACCACTACAAAAGGCCATAACCTTTGTAGTAATAACTTAAGGTTATAAGAACTAAAATTCTAACACACACAACCAATATGGGATAAACATCTTTTTTTTTTTTAGGAAATAGTATATAGAGTTTTTTAAACATGCTTATAATATAGTACATAACTAAAATACCACTAAAAATGGCCTAACTTTTTTTATTTGGTAAAATGATATTGATACCCCCTTTATAAAGTTACTATTCAATGTGACTTGAATTAGTAGTGAATGTGAGAAAATTACTCCCCATGTAATATTTTTGGTAAACAATTATTCCATATGTAAATTTATTGGAGTGACTCAAGTTACTCCCCATGTAAATTTAAAAACTCAAGGATAATGATTGAATAAATTTACAAAGTTACTTTTTGTGAAAATATTGTGTCCTTATACTTATTGCAAGGATAATGAATAAAGTGATGTTAGAGATATTACAAATTTTACTACTTAATAAATTATGTATTATAAATCATAAATTAGTAGTAATTCAAATATTTATTTACTAATTTTTAAAGTGATATTAATCATTATTATTAGGTTAAATTATAAATTATACCTTTCAATCTAGGCCAAAATTTAATTTAACCTTGAAACTTTTGATTTATTCATTTCAGTCCTATAACATTCCTTAATGTTCAATGTAGTCATTTTTTCTCCTTCCATTACAATGTGTTGTTAAATGTCTTAAAAATGACATTTGTTTTTATTTTTGTTTTTGTTGTTGCTGCTAGTTTTAAGATTTCAAAATGATGTTAATTTTATGAGGATTCAATGATAGTCCAAGTAGGATAGTGGACGAAATAATTATATTGAATAAAGTTCGAAGTTAAAGAATTAAAATAAATTATAAAATTCAACTAAATTGTGAACAATGGTTGTAATTTATAATTTAGTGTATATTTAATATAATTCTTGGCAATTATAGGAAATCTTTATTTTTATTATGTTAAAAGGATGGTAATTTAGGGGGAAATTTACCATTTAGCATTATTTTAATAGCTATTTCATTAGTTAGCATGCTACTGAAACATTTTAACAAACTAGCATCTTGAATTTCTTAAATTTGAGTTCAATAACGGAACTTGAGTCTCATAAACTCAATTTTGATACTCTGGCAAAGGTTGATGTGGATATTTTATACACGTGGAATTTGAGTCTTCAAAACTCGAGTTTTGTTTTGGAGAAGATGATCTATTTTAGATCTGAAGAAGAAGGAGAAAAAGGAGAAGGTTATGATTTGAAGAAGAAAAAGAAAGAGGAGAAGGATTTGATTTAGAGAATGGAAGAAGAAGGATCTGGGAAGAAGAAGAAGAAGGAGGAGGAGGAGGAGAAGGATCTGGAGAATGGAGGAAGAAGAAAGGTCTGGAGAACTGTTCTTATGACAGTAATTCAAGTCTTAGTTCCACGTGGATATTTTCTTCCACATTAGATTACCACCACTTGCAGATTTCCATCATTGGTGAGATGATGAAAAAATAACGCTAAATGCAAAAGAAGTTTAATATATAGTGGGACAGTGAAAAAAAAAACAGAAAAGAAAAGAAAAGAAGAGGTGGTAATGAATGATTAGTGAGCACAAATTCTTTTGCAATTTAACACCAAAAAATGCTAACAATTTTGTTAATTAGCATGGTTTTCAAACTATTTAGGAAACTAACATCTCGAGTCTCTTCGACTTGAGTTCACTGTAACAACTCGAGTCTCAAAGTTTCAAGTTCCATGAATTTCAAAGATGAGGTGAAAAAAATCCACATGGAACCTAAGTCTTAGAGACTCAAGTTCCTCAAAAGAAAAATCCACAACCTTTTTCTTTTCTTTTGTTTCTACTTCTTTCTTCTTCAGTTCAGACAGTTTCTTCTTTTCTCTTTCTTTCTTTTTTCTCTTTGCCTTTGTTATTACCGTCTTCTCTCTTCTTCAATTTTACTGCTTAAGTTGATTTTGGCCATCAACAGTAAGATCTATCACTCTCTCTCTTCGATTTTTCTCTCTCACCATTTGTTCGTCCCTCTCTTTCTCAGGCCTCACTCTTTGTTCACGATTTTGGTAGCCGCTCTAGTGGTGGTTGTGGTTGTGGTTGTGATGTGGCTGTGGATGTGGGACGTGAGCCAAATCTGATCAGAGCCATGGTTGGTTTGGGTATTGTGAATTTTTTGTGGGTTTAGGTTTTGGTTTTGTGAATTTTTAGTGGATTTGGGTATTATGAATTTTTTGGGTTTGTTGTTGTTCATGTTGATGGAGTTGTGTTTTCAGTTTTGGTTTGTTGCGTGGGTGTTTGGTTTTGTTGTTGGGTTTTTGCCTTTTTGGGGCCGGAAGTGGGAGAGAAGAAAAGTATCAGTTGAGTTTTTTTTTTTTTTTTTTTTTTTGTGGAACTCAAGTCTTAGAGCCTTGAGTTCCACGTGGATTTTTTTTTCCACCTCAACTTTTCCATCTCATGGAACTTGATTTTTTGAGATTTGAGTTTCTACAGTGAACTTGAGTCTAAGAGACTCAAAATGTTAGTTTCCTAAATAATTTGGAAACCATGCTAAGTAGCAAGTATGTTTGAAAAAGGGAGTTAATTTGCACAAAAAAAGAAAAAAGAAAAACTGGTGAGCACTACCTCTCTCTCGGATTATTGAAGTCTATCAAAATACTTTACTTGTCAATCTTAATGTTACTCATCATGCCTTTAAACTCAACAAAACACAACACTCCGTTGCGCCTTCATTTATTTTCATATCATCATCATCAATTACAATTACGATTACAATTAACAAACAAACATCTCTAGCTTTGAAGATTGAACCTTTTTTAAAAATTGCTATAGAAAGGAGAAGGAAAAGCTATAAATAGGGAGTGGAAAAATTGGACACAACTCGCGAACCCAACACAACAAAAAATTAGCAAGTTTTGGGTTGAGGTTTAATTGGTTCGTATCATATTCAGGTTGACACGACTAACCCGCTTAATAAACGGGTTGGGTTGATGTTCAACCCATGGAACCCTTTTAATTTATTTGACATGTTTAATTAAATGAAATTTTACCAATATACCTTTCAAACCCTAGGTATATAAACTTATAAGTTGTGGTGGTTTATTTTCTTTGACATATTGTGATTGATTATTTGTGATATTGAAATATGTTTATTTTTGAATGATTATTTGTGATGTAGTTACTCATTAGTTACGAATTTTATATTAAAAATATTTATTTGTTTGTTTTTTCATAATTTTTTTATAAAATTTGATAAATAGGTCAACACTGTTGACCCGTTCAATAAATGGATCGTGTTAAGATTGAGGGATCTTGACCTGTTTAATAAACATGTTGAGTTAGTGTTGACCCATATAGTTTGATACTTATGAGTTGACATGATACAAATCCGACACGTGAACATGAATTGCCACCCCTAGCAATAAATGTGGGGCAACCACAAGTCCGGTCGATGAACATCAAGTCACGATCGGTTCTAGGCCCAGCCGCTGGCCCACCCAACCCAGAAAACAAGAATAAGATGAAGAAATCAAAATCAAAATCCAGAAGGCAAAACGCTTAGACGGCATGACTAGTCATGCTCGGCCTCTTCCTTTTCCTCCTAGTCGTTGAGTGGAAGAGTATTGAGGATGGAGAAGAAAAAGTTGAAGCAATGTATTTAAATAATAAAGGAAGGTGGATAATAATTTGAAGATTGATTGATGATGCCCTTGAAACGCTTCTGCCCTTGCCCTTACTCACAAGACCCACGGTATACGTATTCCTTCTTTCTTCTTTCTCTATGTTACTCTAAATTAACTTGTTATTATTCATATCGGTAAGCTTTGCTCTATTTCAATCAGTGTGTGTGTGTGTGTGTGTAAGTAGAGACTTCGTGCTAGTGAGTAAGAGATGCTGCCATATGGCGCACTCTATGAAGAGAATTGAAATACTCTTAAGTCACATCAGAGATAAGAACAAATTTAAAAAGAAGGACTCTTTATTTCCTTTGATTCAATGTTTTAAGACTACTTTTTGTTGCATTTTTTTATTCAATGTTTTAAGACTAATATTTGTTTCATTTCACTACAAGAAAAAAGATTTAATACAACGAAAAAAGTCGTTGCAATAACAACTAATGTTGTTGTAATAAGTGTTATTGCAACGACAAAAAAGTCGATGCAAGTCGTTGTAATAAACTCTGTAGCAATAGGTTTATGCAACACTAAATTTTCGTTGCAATAAATTCCTCATATTGCAATCATTTACTTTGAAAATCTCGTTGCAATAGGTTGATTTTTTTAATAAAATTTTTTTTAAAAAAAAATTTAAAAATAAGTAAATCTTTTTTTTTAAGAATGATTTTTTCATTAATCTGTTTTGCAATTCAAAAACCATATCTAGGAACTATATTAACAAATTAAAGATATACATAAAAGATGAAAAATTTGAAATACTTCATTTTAATATGTATGTCAAAAAACACAAATATATACACAACTTGTGGAGTTTACATTCAATCACATAGTTTCAAAAAGTATGCAAAAATCAATACAACATGAAAGAAAATTTTCTTCCTGAAGGTATTATCCAAGTATGTTTCACAACCATTTCATTGACTTATCACCTATTTTGGAAAAAAAGAAAAAGAAAATAAGTATAAAGTTGAAAAACATTATATATACAACACAATGACACCAATATACATCATCATTGATTCTAAAGAAAAAAAAAAAAGCACATTTAAAACAATACTACTTGAAAACTATGCAATTAAACAAAGAAAAATCAAATTAAAATTTAAAGAGAACCAAAAGATTACCTGAAAACTAGAGAGAAAATCTTTAGAGAAAGAGTCTCTCCAAGTAGACTATATGAATTAAGAGAGACTGAAATTCGAAAGAGAAAAAATAGAGTTAGTAGATATGAGAGTGATATAGAAATTTGAGAGACAAGTTTTGTAGTTAGTAGGTAAATTTTAATTTTAAGATGTGCTTAAGAGAAAGAATGAAAGTGAAATGAGAAAAAAAAGAGATAGGCGTGGAGAGAGAGAGAGAGAGAGAGAGAGAGAGAGAGAGAGAGATAGAGACATTGAGATGAGAAAAATATGGAGATAAATGTGGGTGAGAGAAAGAGGGAAACCAAGATGAAAAAAGAAAAAGAGGTAGGCATGAGAAAGAGAGAGAGAATTTGAGATTTTAAAAAAATGCAAAAAAAAGAGATATAGGTGGGTGAGATAAAGAGGGAAACTAAGATGAAAAGAAATAAATAAATAAAGAGTTAGGTATGGGTGTGAGTGTGAGTTAAATTTGAAATTAGAAAAAATAGGAAGATGAATGTGGTGAGAGAAAGTGGGAAATTGAGATGAGAAAAAAAGAGAGGAAGACGTGTGGGTGAGAGAGAAATATTGAGATGAAAAAAAAGGGATAGACATGGGTGAGAGAGAGGAAATTAATGAAAAAAATAGCGCTAATTTTCCAAAATTTTCTGTTACTCAATTACTCACCTTTATTATATCAAAAAAATTTGCTTTGAAATAAAGATTTAACCTATTACAACAAAATAATTCAATGTAAAATAAAAGATTACCTATTGCAACAACATATCTCAATGTAAAATAAGAGTTACTTATTACAAAAACACATTTCGATATAAAATAATAATTATTGCTACAATTTCATATTGATGTAATAAATTTAAGTTACTATTACAACAAAAACCTAGAGATGCAATAATATATATATTACATCCATTATTTTTTTTTGTTGCAATAATTCTTGTTGTATTATTTCTTTTTTCTTGTAGCGTTTGGTTAAATATTTCCAGACTTTTCCTTTTTGTCACGCACAAAAAAACTCTTTACATTTCCATTCACCTTTTTTTACTTCTACTCTTTTATATATACATGACCACAACCTTTTATGCCATCTCATCACAAATATATTCAGACAAAAAATGATGTTATTTACTTTTAACCTTTCAACGACACCTATATTACTCCAACATTACAGTAGCATTTGGTTCTAACTTGTATGAGTAGGCTATAACTAAGGAAGGGGACTTGCGTTTTTGTGAAGGTTATGATTCTCTTTGAGTCTATGGGTGTTTGGGATTTCGGTTTGGGAAAGTCATAAATGCATTTTGTTTTAGAACTAAAGAAAAAGAAACATTCTAATTTATTATTTATGAAGTTAGCTTCTTTTTTTTTTTTTTTTTTGGTTAGAACTCATAATTTGTAGGTTTCTTTGTAGGCTATAACTAAGGCTCATAGAGAATCATAGATTTCGTGAAGGTTATGATTCTCTTTGAGCCATAGTGATGGTAGCTTCTTCTTTTTTTTTTTTTTTCCCCCTTAATGCGGTATGAACCATAGTGATATAAAAATGAAAATTGATAATGATTTCAAAGTATTTTCTGCTTTTTTTAAGGATATGAAAGCCCAACTAAAGACAATAAAATTTTGATAACTTGATATGTTTTTAGCCAATTAAACTTTGTTTAATGACATTTTCTTTACGTTGATACTTACAAATGATTTTCTTAATTTGATTGAGATAATGAATTGGGTGTTTGTGATTGAGGTCTCTATATTTGGTTGTGAGAATAAAGTAGTTGAGGAAGTTTTTCGGGGTTGCTTAAATTTATATAATTTTAGCATATAAAAGTATTTTATGCTTAAAATTCTTATTTATAGATTAAAAAAAAACTTTTAATAGTAAATATTATAATATATTATAGTCTTATAGTTTTATACTTTTTTTTATTAAAATAAAATATGAATTAAGAAAATCTAGTTTCAAAGTATTCAACAATATTGTGGGTAAATATAAATATTATATAACAAAGTAAGCATTATAGGTAAGTCTTAATATATATAAAAATGATTTCAAATAAAATTGTAAAGTAGGCCATGCATCACACCGGACATCATCTAATATCATTAATTAATGAACTAATTACATGGATTTTGCAATTGTGGCGCTCTCATAAATCAAAATCAATTCTTCTTCTACCTCTACCTAGATTTTTAAACAAGTTTCCGTATATATACTATTTCCTTCAGATTGTTTTTACCTTTTTAATGTCCAAAAAAAAAAAAAAAACGAAGCTGCTGCTTCTTCTGATTCCAGAAACAGTTGAAATTAAACTATTATCCTAACTCAACTTTGTTTACGACTTAATTAGGTACATGAATGAATGTATCTGTGTTTTCCTCAATTTAGTCTGTCTTGGGTCACTTAGACCACTTCATTCATTCATACTGATACTGATAATGCTACTTGGAGAATCTCCGACCTCCAACTTGCTCAATTGAAATATCTTGCACTTGATTGGTGTAGTGTTTTTATGAGTTCATTTAGTTCTTTACTGTCTCTTTTGTAGTAAGATATTAATTATGAAGATCACTAAAACAAACAAGTTTTGGTTGGAGTTGAAAGCTTTGGAATATTATGTAGAAGTAGAAGTGTAGAACTGCATAAGAAATAAAGTTAATACTTATTTTTTAGCGGGGAGGCTTGCTCTTACTGGCACATGATAGCGCTGTGATGTCCTATACCAAGGAAACTCTTCCCTCTGGGTACAACAAATCAGGGGGATCTAGGATTTCAAGTTAGGGAGCGAAGTATAAGAAAAAAAAAAAAGCTATCCATATAGTATTAGCAAACTATCAACCAAGATAAATACAAAAAAATCATTATTTTTTAATACATTAAGATGTAATTATCTACCAACAATGACAAAAAAAAAAAAACACAAAATAATATTGTTTCTTAATTAAGAGCATAAGCTATTGATTTTTTTTTTTCACAAACCAAAAATTACTTTTTATACTTTAATATAGCATTTAAAATGTCTCGTACAGTAACGTGTTTGGTATTTAGTGTTCTAAATACTAAATATTTAGTATTTAGAACACCTGATGCTAGTACTCTAATATTGGGATGACAATGATTTTTTTTTAATATTTTATTTTAAAGTTTTTTTTTTTTTTTTCGTTAAGTTTTTGAGTTGAATATTTGCTTATTGGGATAGGCTAATTAAAAGGGAGACGGTCTAAGTTTTTTAAAGAGGGAAGCGCAACAAATAAAAAACTTAAAACCCTCATTTCTTCATTCTAAGGAGCAAGTTTAGTTGTCACTTTTGCTTTACTTATCAAAAAGATTAAAAAAAAAAAAAAGTTTGTTCGCACTAGCAAAAGGAGAATATTACACCCTTGTCATAAATTTAACCGCATGCTTGTTGGACCTAACGTTAGGCAAGAGCCTCAAATGTTTACCTCTACCCTCATATACGCACAACCTTCAAGGGACTTGCTTTACATGCATTCAATCTGTACTTACCATATTAATTTTCTTGAAAAAACTTATCAATAAAATAAAATAAAATAATTTTAAAAAAACTTAATGGAGCTCTCCCCTTCGCAGCAATAAGAAAGTTAAAGAGGTTGGCTATGCAGGCTTCCAAGGAGGTCTAGATTCGGGGTCATCATTGCCAAGCCGTGGTCAAGGGTCATGGAGCAGGGCCAAGGATAAACTTGTTGGTGAAATACCTGGTGCTTACACCTAGGCTTTTAACTTTGGTGATTGTATGGAAGACGATGAAGACTCAGATGAGGAAATAGAGGTGCTCCGTGAAGGACTAGCTACTGTCAAGTTCTCTAAAGAATTCAAACAGCACATTCGCACTCCATGGTCCAAAGCACTCATTATCAAGGTCTATGGCAAATCAGTTGACTTTAGTTTTCTACACTAGAGACTACTTTCCATGTGGAAACCTGCTGGTAGACTGGACTGTGTGGATTTGGGGCATGGCTTCTTCCTTGTGAGGTTGTCATTGAAAGAAGATTATGAAAATATCCTTAGGAAGGGTCCTTGATTTATTGGTGAGCACTTCCTATCCATTAGACCATAGGAGCCGAATTTTCGACCAGCGTCAGCGAGTGTAACCTCGATTGTAGTTTGGATAAGACTTAATGAACTTCCGATTGAGTACTACAATGTGGAAGCTCTTCTCCAGATTGGGTAATCCATTGGTAATGTTCTAAGAATAGATACTCATACTGCCCTTGAGGCTAGAGGAAGATTTGCTAGACTTTGTGTTCATATTGATATTGACAAGCCTTTGGTCACGGCAATTTTGATTGGCAAGTTTGAACAACCAGTCTACTATGAAGGTATTCAAAAATTGTGCTTATCCTATGGAAGAATGGGTCACCAGAGGGAAAATTGCCCGTACATGATACGCCAATGTGCTCAGGTGCATGAGATGGAAGCGGTGGTTGTTGAGGACAAAGGAGAGCAGTGACGCAAAGAGCATGTTTTGGATAATGCCAAGTTGAGTGAGGGGGTCACCAAGGCTGTGTTAAAGGACGTGCAAGATGGTATTTAGGATACTATGTACGGACCGTGGGTGGTGGTTGGCAGGAAGAAGAATGGGACAAAAACCCAAAGAAGTGGAGGGACCCCTTTGGAATTGCCAACGACTACTTGAGGCAAATGCAAAGGAATCGTGGGAATGGAGTTAAGGCCAATATGGGCCTAGGCAAGGTGGAACCCACCAATGGGCTTGGTAGAGATGCCAAACAAAAGCTGTCTCCACTGAGAGTAATTAATGGAGCCCAGCTGGCGAGCTCCCTTCAAACCATATGGACAAACACGCATGCTCAAGCCCAAACTCCTATGGAATCAAGCCCAAGGATGTTAGACAAAGATAATATGGACTTCCAGGTTGGAGATGAAGTGGCTCATGTTAAGCCCAACCATAAAGCATATATTAAGAGCAAGAAGGTACTTGCCCACGCTAGGGCATCCCAAACTTCTACAATAGGCACGGCTGATAGAGACCAAGTCAGTTCTGTAGCGCATTCCCAAAAGGAAAAAGCAATGCCTATCTCTAGTGGTGACCAAGCGATTCGAGATGGAGGGTGCAAGCCAAGATCAGGTGAAGAATCAAAACCGAGACTTGCTTCTTAGTTTCAGCTCGCAAGCATGCCTTGGCTAGAGGTGGGCGATAAATTTTGGAGGGCATAGTAGTGGAAATCCCAGAGGTGGTGATAGTAGAAATTCGTGCAAACTCGATGTGAGTTATGGTGTGGTTCAATTGCAAACTTTGAAAGGCATGGAAATTGATATTTCCTCTGGCAGCAGAGAGTGTGAGGGAGGGAGGGATGCCTTTGACAGACTCGGTGTGGTCAGAGGCGAGGAATCCATGGTGGTAGTTCATGGCGGATGTGCCGGTGATGGAGAAGGAACGACGGATGGTTTGGGAACCACTGCCACAAATTTCAGCAGTACTTGTGTTGTGTGAAGTGAATCCTACGGAATGTCTCTCAGAGCGACGAATGCTAGAGAACCAACCAATCTCCACTTTCCTCATGGGCAGTAGGAATAAGACAAAGCTAATTCAAGTCTTTTAGCCAAATGTGATATTCATTCTACTTGTAATGTCTCAAGAGATGGAGATGGGCGTGCTTCAGCACAATATAACGTTGATTCCAGGGGAAGGGCAGTCACTAGATATGTTGAAGCAGATTGGATGGAATTTGAGGGAGGAGGCGAAATCGATGCCTCCTGCTGACGAGTGCCCCACTCCTCAACATCAGTTCATTATGAATATCATAGTATGGAATTGAACTGGACCACTGTGAGATTTCTAATTGGTATGTTGATATGTTTTAAGAGTTAAGACATATTGAACTGGACCGTTGTGAGATTTATTATTCTCTTAACGACTGTCAAATGAATAATAAATTCACAACTTATATTTGCATGAACTCTTAATCCTGAGAGAATAATGGACTTGATCATGAGGTGTAGGTTGCCTTGATATATCAGGAGTGGGATCTTGAGTCACGGTCAAAATCTCAATATGTTGGGCAACCACATTTAATGTTGATGGAACATATATTCTCAAGATGGAATTCATAGTCTTTTAACGGAGATACAAAATATTCACTTGAGATAAATTTAATGGGTTTGTTATTCAGAATGTTAGGCCTAACTACTTTAGTAAATAGTTACTAGAGTATATATATTTATGAAATTGGATTTCATAAATATATTATGAATAGCTTAAAGGATCAAACCGGGTACTCAAGGATTAAGATGTAGTAATCTACAAAGTGGCAGTCTACTTTCATGACTTTGTATTATTACGAATATTTTATGAAGGGGTTGCATGTACAATAAAGTCTTGGGATATAATTTATAAATAAGGCGTAGAGTACAACTATATTTATATAGTGGTATTAAAATATAGTTAATGGTAACTTTGGACTTGTTAAAAGTTGACAGAAAAGCCCAAGGCCCATTAGAGCTAGTGTCTTATTGGTCCCTTTTGGTCTCACTCCAAGCCACACACTTAAACTCAATTGGAAAGGCTCAAAAGGCCAGCCCAATTAGATAATCAGTTAGATACAAAGGGAAAAACATACAAAATTTTCTGTAGAGAGAATTGTATGAACATTATTGCGAAGTGGTGTAAGAAGTGATAGATACTTTGACATTCTCCTTTTGGAATTGATTGAGAGACCACACATCTTGGGCGTTAATGGAATTGGAGTGAAGATTGAAAGTGTTCCTAAGTGATTCTGATCTTCAGTTTTGAAATTCACCGCTCCAAGGTACACTCTTTTGTTCTCAAATTTTGAAACTTATATAGTACATGTTAACTTTTATGAATGAAGTAGATCAGTTATTTTTCCGTTGCGTATGTTTTGTATGTGATACAAACATGTCATATTTTCATCAAATGGTATCAGAGCGGTCTTCATTTTGTATCTGTTTAACATGTTTATAGTTTTGGAATTATAGACGATAGTTTCATGTTGTTTGAAATTCGTTTTCTGCATGGTTGCTGAAATTATTGCTTGATAAAAACTGATTTTGATGTTATGCTGTTGTTTAATTTTTAGTTTAAGTATGTTAAACTGAACTTTAAGGCTATAACATCAATGAAATTTAGTTTTGATATCAATTTCTGTTCATTATGATTGTATGATGGTTGTTTTGTTCATGAAAATGTTAAAAAACTGTCTTAGAAAAATTTTGGAAAATTTGAAATTCGCGATGCTCGATTGATTGAGCATTTGTCGAGCATCGATCGAGCTGACAGAAATTTACTCGATCGATCAAGGATCTGTTGAGGATCAATCGAGCATCCAGAATTTTTCTCGATCGATCGAGCATCTGTCGAGGATCAATCGAGGACTATGGATCTAGAATTTTCTTTAAGTGTTTTTAACATATATTAATGAGCAAGGCTGTGTGTAATTAGATTATGCATGTTTTAAATTAAAAACCTTTATTTTAAAATATCTAGTGGAAGAGAGATACAAGGGTTGCATCTTACGGTCTCCATTGTTGGTTCATAGTAGTGTGAAATATGTACTTTGTCTTTGCCTCGAGCTTAGCATTCCACGCGGAGAGTATTTATTTCATGGTCCTACAAGATTGAATTTCCTGGTTTATAGTGGTTTGATTAAACATCTTGTCTTAGCTTCGAGCTTTGCATTCCATGCGGAGGGTGTTTTATCATGGTACTACAAAATAAGCCTGTTAAAGGGATGAAATGTGACTACACATGATTCTAGACAATGGTATACACTAGACTAAGTATTATAGTATCCTCTATGCTGAGTTCTTACTATTATTACTTAGAGGCTAAAGGTAATACGACATATTATTAGTGTTTGATAAGAGTTATCATGATAACACTAATAATGAGAATAGTTCTCAATTAATCATAGTATTTAATGTTCACTCTATGCTGAGGGATATTGAATATGGGATTGGGTTGTCGTTGCATATATTATGTTATGTTTTTAATTAAGGTTCCATACTATATTTTTATATGCTAAATTGATAATGTCCAGTTTACTTATTATATTCATGTTTATTATTTTCAGATTTGAACATGACATCATTTAGCCCACTTGTTTCTATTCTTAATCAAAACAAACTGATTGGATCCAACTATGTTGACTGGAAAAGAAATTTGGACATTGTTTTAACAGCTGAAGAGCACAAATATGTACTTACTCAACCATGTCCTACCTTTCCTTCATTACATGCTCCTCTTGAGGAAAAACAACGATATGATCGTTGGAAGAAATCTAATGAGATAGCCAAGTGCTATATCCTAGCATTTATCTCAAATATTCTACAGCATCAAATGCAGGATGTAGAACTAGTTTTGGATATTATGCAAAGTCTGAAGGAGATGTTTGGTGAGCAAGGCCGTTCAGCAAGGCAAGAAACCATGAGGCAAATTTATAATACCAAAATGGATGAAGGTAGTTCAGTTAGGGAGCATTGTCTTACAATGATCTCTAATCTGAATACATTAGAGGTTTTAGGTGCTGACATTGATGGAGAATCCCAAGTGGATATGATACTCCAGTCACTACCGAAATCATTCAAGGAATTCAAACTGAATTATAATATGAACAAAAAAATTTATTCTTTGTCTGAATTAATGAATGAGTTAGTGGCGGCGGAAGGCATCCTTGGTACTTCTAGTGTTGAAGCCAATGTGGGTGAAGCTTCTACTTCTCAACCTAAGTCGAAAGGCAAGGGTAAGAAGAAGAAGAGAAAGGACTTCACTAAGCAAAAGGGTAAGCAAATTGCCTTAGGGGTTGCTAACAAGGGAAAGAAGACCAAAGGGAAGTATTTCCATTGTGGTGAGAAAAGATATTGGAAGAGGAATTGTCCAAAGTTTAAAGCTGCCAAGAACAAGGGTATGAAAAGTTCCTTTTTTCTTGAAATATGTTTGGTACAGAATCCCATGAATTCCTGGTGTGTGGATTCAAGTTGTACTAATCATATCTGCAATTCTTTGCAGGGGTTTCCGGAGACAAGAAAGCTGAGTGAAGGGAAATTGTTTCTTACTTTGGCAGATGGGAGCAGGATTCCGGTTGTAGCTGTTGGTGTTGTTAATTTGTGCTTTGAGCCTAGGGTTTTAATATTGAAAGACTGTCTATTGGTACCTAATGTTTGTAGGAATTTAATTTCTGCAACTTATTTAGTTAAAGATGGATATTGTGTTATCCTTAACGACAATGTTGTAATAAAGAAGGGTAAAGTGTTTATCTGTTCTGGCAATATTGTTGATGGTCTTTATATTTTAACCCTTGCTAAGCATGAATTATAGAATTCTGAATTAGATAATAATTCACATGTAAAATCATTAAAGAGAAAGTTTCCTTCTAGTGAAGCGTATCTTTGGCACTTGCGTTTGGGTCATATTAATTCAAACAGAATTTAAAGACTTATCAAAGATGGACTCTTAGGGCCCATGTACTTTGATGGTTTTCCAGTTTGCGAATCTTGTTTGGAAGGTAAAATGACCAAATGACCTTTTAATGCAAAAGGTAGAAGAGCCCAAGATTTGCTAGAATTAGTACATTCAGATGTATGTGGTCCTATGTCAATCCAAGAAAGAGGTGGCTATGAGTATTTCATTACATTCACTGATGATTACTCTGGATTTGGTTATGTGTACCTAATGAAATGGAAGTCAGAAGCTTTTGAAAGTTCAAAGAGTTTAGGGCTAAAGTTGAGAATCAATTAGGTAAACGCATAAAGGCCATTTGATCTGATCGAGGTGACGAATACCTTCTTGGGGATTTTAAGGATTACTTGACTAAAAATGGGATTATATCCCAGTTGACTGCATCTAGAACTCCACAACAAAATGGTGTAACAGAAAGAAGGAATAAGACTCTTTCAGATGTGGTTAGATCCATGATGAGTTATTCGACTCTACCAATTTCCTTTTGGGGATATGCCTTAAGTATTGCAATTTATGTCCTGAATTTAGTACCTTCGAAGTCTGTTCCTAAAACACCTATAGAGTTGTGGAATGGGCGTAAGCCTAGTATGAGACATCTCCATATTTGGGATTGTCCGGCACATGTGTTAAAAGGAAAGTCTGACAAGTTACAGTCTAAAACAGAAGTGGTTTTCTTTGTAGGGTATACAAAAGGAATAGTTGGAGGTTTATTCTATAGTCATAAGGATAATAAAGTATTTGTTAGCATAAATGCCAAATTCTTGGAAAATGACTATATGAATAATTTTACTCCTAGAAGTAGAGTTGTCTTGGCTGAAATGAATGAACCTGTAGTTAAACAACTAATGTATGAAGCTAGGGATGATGTGGCTGTATTAGATACGCCATAAGATACTACTCATGAGATGTCTAGTACACAAGTGCTTCGTCGTAGTGGGAGAATTGTTTAGCCTCTTGTGAGATTTATAGGTTTGGGAGAAACTTATGAAGCTATCTCAGAAGAGGCTAAATCGGATCCCTACACTTATGAGGAGGCAATGAATGATATAGATGCACATCATTGGGTCCAAGCTATGAAATCTGAATTAGATTCGATGTATTCCAATCAAGTTTGGGATCTTGTAGAGGCGCCTAACAGCATTAAACCTGTTGGTTGGAAATGGGTTTACAAGAGGAAGAGAGGGATAGATGGAAATGTTGAAACCTTTAAAGCAAGACTAGTGGCGAAAGGGTATACACAAAAAGAAGGCATTAATTATGATGAAACTTTTTCACCAGTAGCCATGCTTAAATCTATCAGAATTCTCTTATCCATTACTGCTCATTATGATAATGAGATTTGGCAAATGGATGTCAAGATTGCATTTCTTAATGGCAATCTTGAAGAAGAAATCTACATGTTGCAACTAGAAGGTTTCATAGCAAAGAACAAAGAGCATATGGTATGCAAGTTGAAAAGGTCCATTTATGGACTTAAACAAGCATCTAGGTCATGGAACATCAGATTTGATCAGGCAATGAAATCATTCGGTTTTGAAAAAAATCTTGATGAACCATGTGTGTACAAAAGACATCAAGATAAAGTAGTAATGTTCTTAGTGCTTTATGTTGATAACATTCTACTCATTGGAAATGATGTAGGAGTAATGTCATCTGTAAAAGTTTGGTTGTCAAGCCAATTTGATATGAAAGACTTGGGTGAAGCTAACTATATTTTAGGGATCAAGCTTTGGTGAGATTGAAAGAATAGAATGTAGGTTTGTCACAAGCTGGATATATAGATAAGGTTCTAGAAAGGTTTAGCATGCAAAACTCCAAGAAAGGATTACTTCCTTTTAGACATGGAGTTCCTCTGTCTGATGACCAAAGGCCTTGTTAGGACATATGTGGTTCACTTGATAAGAACATATGTCATTCTTTTATGTAATTGGCTAATCCTTTGACAAAACGCACTTTACTTGTAATTGGGTAGATCTAGGATGTTTTTAATACTTCAAGAAACAAGCTTTCAAGATCAAGTGTTAAAGCCATGCAAGCCTGTTGAAGAAACAAGCTAAGAAGTGCTCTTTAGTCAAGCTCGACAGCTGGCTCGACAGCTGGCTCGACAACTGCATCTATCAAGCTTTAAGAAGCTGTTCCAGCCCCGTGGCTCGACAGCTTCTCGACAGCACCTCGACACCTCTAGTTGTCGAGATCTAAGAAAAATAGTTTTTCAGTATTGTTTTGATTCTAATCCGTGGACATGTCTTTGGGCCTTCTTTTCTCATAAACCTAGACATATAAAAGGATTATTTTAAGGGCCATCAAAGTAAGCACAAGTTGCACAAGCATTGAGCAAAGTCTGTTCTAGCAATTTGTGACCGGAGACAAAGTTGCCCTAGTTCATCTCTTTGTGAAGAAGCTGTTGTGTCTTTGCACCATAGGATTTTGTAACCAAGCATCTTCTCATTCTTCATTGTGAGGATAAACTGAAGAACTTTGCAGCCAACATCTTTCTCAAGTTGGTGATTAAAGTCGCATACTGGGATCTGCGCAATTGGTTAGTCACGTATTGGGACACGTATTGGGAGCCGTGAATTGAAAAGGAGAGATTGTCACTACAGAACAAATCCAATTGGGTATTTGGGGTAAGGGTTCAACCGTAGGTTGGTATACGGTACTGAGATTCCTTTACTTGTAACCGCTTGTTGTGATAATAGTGGATTCTTGGGAGTGGTGACCTTAAAATCATCCGGTGGGGTTTTTGCCTTGGAGGTTTTCTCCATTCGTAAACAAATCACCGTGTCAATTTATTTTTCGCTGCACTATAGTTTATTGGTGATTTGTTTGTGCTATCACACGTTTGTATGTTAATTTGATTAATTAATAAACTTGGCTAATTAATCAACTTAATCCATCACAAGGGGTCAATACGTTTTTGATCTATCAAGTGGTATCAGAGCAGGCACACTCTGATTAGGGTTTAATCCTTGTGTGTGATCCATTGACCCCTGTTGTCATGGATAGAGGAAAATCTCTTATTATCCCTCCTTTATTTGATGGGATTAACTATGCATACTGAAAAGTACGCATAAGAGCTTTTTTGCAGTCTCTAGATGAGAAGGTGTGGCAAGCTGTAGAGATTGGTTGGACCAAGCCAAAGGAAGCACCGACCGATTGGGATGAGGCAAAGATCAAGGCGAAAAACTTCAACAGCAGGGCATTGAATGCGTTGTTCAGTGCAGTTACAAATGAGGAATTCAAGAAGATATCCTCCACTGAAATTGCAAAGGAAGCATGGCCCATCCTCCAGACAACCTATGAAGGAACTAAGGTTGTCAAGGATTCGAAGCTGCAAAGGCTCACTACAACCTTCGAAGAGAAAAAGATGGAGGAGGATGAGTCATTTGATGAGTTCTATGCAAAGACATAGTGAACTCTGCTTTTAATCTTGGAGAAACTATCTCAGAACCCAAGATTGTGAGAAAAGTGCTCAGATCTCTGCCCGAAAGATTTCATGCCAAGATCACCGCGATTGAGGAATCGAAGGATATTGATAAAATTCCTTTGACAGAGCTGGTTGGAAATCTAAAGACCTACGAGTTGGGTTTATCTAGAATCGAAAAAATGAGCAAGAGCAAGAATATGGCACTGAAGGCCAAGAGCAGTGAGACGGAAGAGTCTTCAGACGATGAAGATTCTAAGATGAAGTCCTACATCACCAGGCAATTCAAGAAGTTCATGAAGAATGCCAATGGGAAAGGCTTTAACAAGGACCATAGGTAATCCAGTTCTTCTCAGTTCAAGGGTCAAGACAAAGGGAAGAAGGATGCAAGGGATGGCGGTCAGTACATTGTTCCTACAAGACCTAAGTGCTTTGGGTGTCAAGGCTTCGGACACATGAAACTGGAATGCCGAACGTATCTCAAGACGATTGGGAAAAGTAAGGCACTTGCTATTATGCTAAGCGACACTGAGCCTGAAGATGATTCCGACAATGAGGATGACGGAATCTTGAATGCCTTTACTGCCACAGTTAATCCTACTGAAGAGATTATTGAAGATGTGGATGAAGAAGAGGAATTGGTGGAAACCAAGTTTGAGAAGATGGATGATCAAGATGACATTCACACAACCTATGCAAAATTATATAAGGTCTCAGAAAAGCACGAGAAGCTGTATAGGTTAACCACCAAGAAGCTTAGTGATGTGGAGCTTGAACATGAAGAGCTTTCCATAAAGTTTGATGAAGTAAATCAAACTATTGGAGCACTGAGGTTTGAAAATAACTTCTTGGTTGAGAAGACTAAGAAGCTTGAGGCAAAACTATTCCAAGTCAAAGCTCAGCTGGAAAGGAATTCAAGTGCTAAGCTCGATGAGATGCTCGGTTTTTAAAAATCTGCTTTAGATCAAACCGGTTTAGGGTATGATTTCTCTTCCTCTAATATTGCTTCTGCAAGTACTACTGTTTTTGTTTCCCCTAGCAATAATGTTAAAATTAAGAACACTAATGTTTAAACTGAATTAGCTAGTGAGAATATAGACAAGGGTAAATCTATCTTAGGAGCACCCCCTAAGCATGATAAGAAGGAAGTTAAAAACCCTAGGGCTAAGAAGGCTATCTCTCAAAGGCCTAAACAAAAGAAGCAGAATCTTTGTCATCACTGTGGAGCAGCTGGTCATACTCGACCAAATTGCTATAAGTGGTTAGCCACTTAAAATAGCAACAACATATTGGCGTCGGGAAACCAGAATCAGTTTCCGTCCTCGTTTGCTCCTCTTGGAGATCTTCTTAAAGCCTTCATGTTCCTTTAAAACTTGAAAGGTATCAATTCTTTGCCCTCACCGACGGTTCAAGGGTTTGCAAAGAGGAAAGGTTCTTCCAAGGTGTGGAAGGCAAAGGGTTCCAAGTGATCTAATCACTTTTTCTCTCTCTTCTTCTGTTTTTGTTTTTGCATTACTTGTATGTTTTGCTTTAGTGTTTTGAGTCAATCTAGTTTTTATGCTTTGCTTTGTTTTGTCTTGCATTTTTTTGGTTATTAGTTTTTTAGTTTTTAGTTGTTTTGTTTTAATTCAAAAAAAAAAAATTGAAAAATTCAGAAAAATACAAAAACAGTGTGTGTTTGTATACATCAATTCTTGTGAACCTTAATATGGCCATTGAAACAGAGTTTTCTAAACTTTGTATCTTTTGTAGCTTAGATGAGCATCCCTATGCATAACTAAGCAAGTGAGCTTTGTAGCTCTTTGTTTGTGATGAGTAAGATTAAGTGATCTCTTGTACTTAACACTTATGTCACTCTTTTTGACGGGAAGGACTAGAAAATCCTAAGAGAAAGGCATAAATAACCATCTCACCACTGTTATCTGCCAATCATGAAATGACATCTGTATGCTTCGGCATAGCAAAAATGCAATGTCAATGACATCTGTATGCTTTGACATAGCAAAAATGCAATGTCAAAAGCTTAACATAATTGGGTATTTCTTTTCTCTCTTTTGTATACCCATGCATGGTTTGCTTAATAAAAAGAAAATATGCAAAGAAAATAAAAGCAAAAAGAACAAAATGCTTTAAATATGATTGCAAGCGTGTTTTCTAGGAGATGTGAGAGTTATAGGATGTACCTCAAAGGTAATAGTCCCCATCAAACAGTTATGATTGTGTGTGAGTTAAAGTGATTTTCTCATATCTCAAATCATCATAACTTTGAGACACTTGTGTAATCTTGCAATGTTTTTCACACATAACACGTAATATTTTTTGCTACTCTTGATACATGTGCAGGTACAATGTGATTTGGCCATCACAAGGTTTACATATGTTGATGTATGATCACTAAACTGTCTTAACTTGTTTTTAAAATATAAAATTGGTTAGACTTGTTTAGTGTGTGTGTGTGTGTGTGTTTCTAGGAGCTAAATGCTTTACTCTTTGTTAGTTGAGAGATGTTTTGAAAGGTTAAAATGTTGGTTGGATCATTGGCTGAGTTGCATGTTTGATTGCATTCATATCTGTGTTTTTCTCCTCTCTGAAAAACTGTTTTTAAGCCATCTTGATACCTTCTCGACACCTCTTGATACCTTCTCGACACCTCTCGATACCTGGGTTATTTGTCAAGCTTTTCAGTTGCATCTTATCACAATCTCGATAGCTTCTTGATAGCTTTTGGATCAATCGAGAAACCTCCTAACCTCTCGATAGCTTCTGGATCGCTCGAGAAACCTCCTGACCTCTTGATAGATTCTCGACAGCTGGTGGGTCGATCGAGCTTCTTACTTGTGTCTGATGTTTTTTTCCTCGACACCTCCTCGATAGCTGCATCTGCCGACACCTGTGTTCTCGACACCTATCTCGACACTTGTCTCGATACCTCTCAACACCTCTATCTGTCGAGATTTACTGAGGTTCTATATATTGTTTCAGCGTGATTCAGATCTCATTTTTCTTGATCTCTCTCGATCTATCCGTACCTGTTCACCTCCCAAACATTCTTTTCTCTCTCAAAACCTTTAACTCATGTGATTTTCGGCCTTTATTGCTTCAAATCACTTGGTATGATTTCTTTTCTATCTTTCCTCATGTTCTTTTCATGCATTCATACCTAGGTTTTTGAGTTTCTGAAATTGTTTTGGGATTTTTCAAAATTGTTGAGTTTTTGTGAAAATTTGGGACAAGTTTTTGCCTAAATGAGTTTCAAATTTCATACGTTGCATCTCATAAGCATAATAACTGTATTATCATGCATTTAGATGTGTGCAATTTGATTGTGTGCTGGTAGGATTGGATTGGGTGAAGCCCATGATGTTTTTTATATGGCATGTCACATGTTCATGCATTTTTCATGCACACGTTCTTTCTTTTCAATATACTTGCTATATTTGAATTGTGTTGGAACTTTTCTGAGTGTTTCTTTCTTCCCTCTCTCTCTCTTGTTTATGTTAGTACGTCAATGGCACCAAAACGTAAGTCTGCTCTGGTCTAGAACCTTCTGCATTCTAAGGCCACTTCGTCTTCTGCTCCTGCTCCGTCCTCTGTCCGGTTTCGTGATGAGAAAGCCCAAAAGGACTTCTCAAAGAACTTCTCTAAATGAGGTGTTCATTCCGAACGCCAAGTTGTCTTATCGGATTTTGTCGACATTGACCTTCCCAATGTCATTCACAGACTGGAATGGGAGTCACTGTGTGACGTCCTTGTCACATGTCCTTTCGTGCTAATTCAGGAGTTTTACTCCAACATGCATGGAATTGATCCTTCAGTACCTCTCTTTCATACTCGTGTTCAAGGTACGCGCATTGTCGTCACACCGGAGTTGGTATCTGATGTGCTTCGTTCTCCAAGGGTTGCGCATCCTGACTACCCCGGTTGTGAACGTCTATGGATTGTGTCCAAAGACGAGATGATCTCTACTTTTTATGAGCGTCTAGCTGATTGGGGTGAGCATTAGTTTACATCATGTCGACCTTTTACTAAAGGTCCTAGATTCTTGAACATGGTGATGACTTTTGTGTTGTATCCTCTCTCTCACTACAACTTCATTACAGAGTCTCGTTCTCTTTTTCTGTTGTCCCTTCTTGAGGATCTTTCCATTGATTTTCCTTCACATTTTATCCTTTCTATCATAGATGTTTATAGGGATACGGCTACCCGTGATAAGCTCATCTTTCCTTCTACTATCACGCGGATCTTATGCCATTTTTCTGTTCCTTTTCCCGCATCTGACCACTTCTCCTTTATGTGTGCCATTGACTACACTACCGTTAAACGGAGCGAGGCGCAGTTTCGTGCGAGGAGGTCCGGTTCGATAGCTCCTCCCATTCTTTCGGCTCCTTCTACCTTCAATCCCTCTTCTTCAGCGGGAGGTGTGACTTTGGATGCGATCATGGCGTAGCTTCAGCACATGGATGCTTGTCTTGATACACTTTCTACGGAATTGTATCAGGTGAACACCCGTGTTGGCCGCATTGCTAGACGGTAGGCTCGCCTTGGTGGTTTTGTGGAGTCTCCCTCTCCTCCTCTCGAGGCATTCGAGACACCTGATGATGGTTCCGAGAATAATGATGATGAGGATGGAAATGCTAGCTCTTCCAGTTCTGACGAAATGTCTACTTGACACTTTTACCCTTTGTCACTCGTGACAAAAAGGGGGAGTAGTTTTGGATATGAGAGTAGTCACTCTTAGGGGGAGAGTTAGGAGATTTTTGTTAGGGGGAGAGTTTTTTTTGAGGGATGTAGTTAGGATTATATGTATCTTTTCTTTTCTTTCTTGTTAGAGATACATTGTTCTTGTACCTAGGTCTTGTGACCATTTTTTTTACATACATGATGTTTCCCAAGTGGTATATATATGATGATGTATGTCTTTTTCACCTACCTCTACATTTGTTGGTTCTTTTCTTTCTTTATACACTTGTTTCTTTATTTTGTATGCAATCTCTTATTTCTGCTTCACACAAAGATACCTTGATGTGTTTTGTTTAAAGTGTTTCAAAAATACAGGTTGTCAAAGTCTACTTGTCATGAACTCTCTTCTTGCAAAGTTTTTCAAGAGTTTATATTAGGATAGATTTTATTGTATTCAACAAGTGAGTATGAGTTGAGTGATTTATGACTTCTCTCATATGTTCATTTGTTTGTTGTGGTTTTGTCACAGATTGCCAAAGGGGAAGATTATTAGGACATATGTGATTCACTTGATAAGAACATATGTCATTCTTTTATGTAATTGGCTAATCCTTTGACAAAACGCACTTTACTTGTAATTGGGTAGATCTAGGATGTTTTTGATACTTCAAGAAACAAGATTTCAAGATCAAGTGTTAAAGCCATGCAAGTCTGTCCAAGAAACAAGCTAAGAAGTGCTCTTCATTAAAGCTCGACAATTGGCTCGACAGCTACATCTATCTAGCTTTAAGAAGCTTTTCTAGCCCCGTGGCTTGACAACTTCTCAACAGCACCTTGGCACCTCTAGCTATCGAGATTTAAAAAAAAACAGTTTTTCAGTATTGTTTTGATTCTAATTCGTGGACATGTCTTTGGGCCTTCTTTTCTCGTAAACCTAGACATATAAAAGGATTACTTTAAAGGCCGTCAAATTAAGCACAAGTTGCACAAGCATTGAGTAAAGTCTGTTCAAGCAATTTGTGACCGGAGACAAAGTTGCCTTAGTTCATCTTTTTGTGAAGAAGCTGCTATGTCTTCTCATTCTTCATTGTGAGGATGGACTGAAGAACTTTGCAGCCAATATCTTTCTCAAGTTGGTGATTGAAGTCACGTACTGGGATCCGCGCAATTGATTAGTCACGTACTGGGAGCCGTGCATTGAAAAGGAGAGATTGTCACTACAGAACAAGTCCAATTGGGTATTTGGGGTAAGAGTTCAACTGTAGGTTGGTATAAGGTACTGGGATTCCTTTACTTGTAACCGCTTGTTGTGATAATAGTGGATTCTCGGGAGTGGTAACCTTTTAAAATCACCCAATGGGGTTTTTGCCTTGGAGGTTTTCCCCATTCGTAAAGAAATCACTATGTCAATTTATTTTCAGCTGCACTATAGTTTATTGGTGATTTGTTTGTGCTATCACACGTTTGTATGGTAATTTGATTAATTAATAAACTTGGCTAATTAATCAACTTAATCCATCACAAGGGGTCAATACGTTTTTGGCCTATCAGGCCTAAGACTCAAGAGGAAGAAAACATGATGAGACAAGTTCCCTATGCTTCTGCTGTGGGTAGTCTCATGTATGCCATGCTTTGTACAAGACCGGATATTTGTTATTCAGTTGGCATGGTCAGCCGATATCAATCAAATCCAGGACCAAAACATTGGCAATCTGCAAGGCATATTCTCAAGTATCTAAGAAGAACGAGAGATTATATGCTTGTTTACCGTTATGAGAATTTGATTCCCATTGGCTATACAAATTTAGATTTTCAGTTGGATCTAGATTTTAGAAAATCCATGTCGAGTTGTGTATTCACCTTGTGAGGTAGAGCCATAAGTTGGAGTAGTGTTAAGCAATCTTGTATTGTTGACTCCACCATGGAAGCCGAATATGTTGCTGCTTGTGAGGCAGCAAAGGAGGGTGTTTGGCTCAAGAAATTCCTTTTTGATCTTGGTGTTGTGAGAATTGAGCAAGTTTCTATTACATTGTTCTGCGACAATAGTGGAGCGGTTGCACAATCCAAGGATCCAAGGAATCGCAAGAAAGGAAAACACATTGAGAGAAAGTATCACATCAGTCGAGACATTGTTGCTCGTGGAGATGTGGTTGTAGCAAAGATTAATGGTGCAAAGAATCTGGCAGATCCCTTTACTAAAGCCTTGCCCCAAAGGACTTTCGAGTCACATTTGGAGGAGATGGGAGTTAGATTAGTGCACAATAGTCTTTAAGGCAAGTGGGAGATTGTTAGGATGTGTGCCCTTAAATCCTATTGTATGATGCTATGTATGTTATTATGTATGACTTAATGTTGTGTTTAATAAAATTGTTTTGTTATTATCTAAAAATAATGGTAACATGAATATTGGGACATTATCATATAGTCCATGAGATGCATAGTATGTGATTTATGTGTAAAGTCACAGAAGATATGAATCACAAGTTCTTTGTAAACTTAGAATTGTAGTTTGTAGTCGGTGATGAAATTGAGCATTTCATCTGCGAAGACTATAACATATCAACTAAGATGATTTCTCTTGATCATGGAAATGGAGATTTTTAGTTGGTATATTGATATGTTTTAAGAGTTAAGACATATTGAACTGGACCGCTGTGAAATTTATTATTCTCCTAACGACTGTAAAATGAATAATAAATTCACGACTTATATTTGCATGAATTCTTAATCCTAAGAGAATAATGGACTTGATCATGAGGTGTAGGCTGCTTTGATATATCAGGAGTAAGATCTTGAGTTACGGTCAAAACCTTAGTATGTTAGGCAACCACATTTAATGTTGATGAAACATATATTCTCAAGATGGAATTCATAGTCTCTTAACGGAGATACAAAATATTCCCTTGAGATAAGTTTAATGGGTTTGTTATTCAGAATGTTGAGTCTAACTACTTTAGTAAATAGTTACTAAAGTATATATTTATGAAATTGGATTTCATAAATATATTATGAATAACTTAAAGGATTAAACCGGGTACTCAAGAATTAAAATGTAGTAATCTACAAAATGGCAGTCTACTTTCATGACTTTGTATTACTACGAATATTTTATGAAGGTGTTACATGTACAATAAAGTCTTAGGATATAATTTATAAATAAGGCCTAGAGTGCAACTATATTTATATAGTGGTATTAAATATAGTTAATGGTAACGTTGGACATGTCAAGAGTTGACAGAAAAGCCCAAGGTCCATTGGAGCTAATGTCTTATTGGTCCCTTTTGGTCCCACTCCAAGCCACACACTTAAGCCCAATTGGAAAGGCCCAAAAGGCCAGCCCAATTAGATAATCAGTTAGATACAAAGGGAAAAACATACATAATTTTTTGTAGAGAGAATTGTATGAACACTATTACGAAATAGTGTAAGAAGTGTTAGACACTTTGACATTCTCCTTTTGGAACTGATTGAGAGACCACACATCTTGGGCGTTAGTGGAATCGGAGTGAAGATTGAAAGTGTTCCCAAGTGCTTCTGATCTTCGGTTTTGAAATTCACCACTTCAAGGTACACACTCTTGTTTTCAAATTCTGAAACTTATATAGTACATGTTAACTTTTATGAATGAAGTAGATCCGTTATTTTTCCGCTGCATATGTTTTGTATATGATACAAACATGTCATATTTCCATCGATTGGGCAAGGGAGATAACAGACAGATTGCCCTTTGATGGTGCCATTCATATAGACATTATTGGATACGCTAGTGGGTTGTGGCCGCCCTGGAACTCAAATAGAGTGGAGATTACTCCTCTTACAAGCACGGAGCAGGAGATACATGTGATGGTTAAGGTAAGAAATTCTAACCTGGACTGGTTATTTACTGCTGTTTATGCTAGCCCTAGGAGTGTTGAAAGGCACATTTTATGGAATAACCTTAATAAAGTTGCAGAACTTCATAATATGCCTTGGGTCTTAGCTGGGGATTTTAATGAGCCTCTTCAAGCAGAAGATAAATTTGAGGGAATGGCTGTTAGTGTCAATAGATCTTTGTTGTTTAAGGAGAGTTTAGACAAGTGTAGCATGATTGAAATTGGGTTCTCGGGGCCTCGGTTTACTTGGACTAACAGAAGGGAAGTACAAGCTCTTATTCAGGAGAGAATTGATAGAATCTTTGTTAACCCTAGTTGGTGTCTCTTATATCCTAAAGCCAGAGTTGTGCACCTCACAAGGTGTCATTTAGATCATTGCCCGGTTATGCTTCAAGTGCTTCCTAGAGTCCAAAGGTGAGGCAGTAGGCCTTTCAAATTCAAGACTTGCTGGTTGTCGGATCTTACTTTCCCTCACGTTGTTAATCAGGCTTGGGGACAATCATATGCACTACAAGAGGCCATAAAGCATTTCAAAAGGGATGCAAATAATAGGAACAAGGTGCAGTTTGGTAATATTTTTGCTAGGAAGAAGAGCATCATGGCAAGGCTTAATGGAATTCAGCGTACAATGTCAATTAGGCCATCCAATTTTCTTTTGAATTTAGAGAATTCCCTTCTGAAGGAGCTTGATATGGTTTTAAATCAGGAGGAGGAGGAGGAGCTCTGGGCTCTTAAGTCAAGAGTCAATTGGATGATATAGGGTGACAGGAACACTTCCTTTTAACATGTATCAACCTTTGTTAAGAGAAAGAGAAACCAAATTATGGCGATTAAAGATGCATTGGGGGAGTGGTTGTTGGAAAAGGATGAAGTTAAAGAGTTTGCTAGGAATGGTTTCAATGAAGTATACACCACCTCACTGCTTAGTGCCAATAGGGCAGTACCCGAAAGGTCTCAATGGCAAGCTAGCTTAATTAAGGAAGAAAAAACCAGCATTAGTGGAGTTGCCACAGAGGATGAGGTTAAATTTGTTTTATGGTCTCTTAAAGCTTTTAAAGTACTGGGGCCAGATGGGCTGCATGTAGTGTTTTTTTTTTTTTTTTTAGAGATTCTGGTTGATTGTGAGCAAGTATGTCATTGAGGAAGTAAAGAAGGTTTTTATTGAGAGGAAAATTCTAGAATACTTAAACATCGCCCATATTGCTCTTATACCCAAGTTCAAGGTCTGGAAACCCTAGGGAACTACAGTATACAAGATTGTGACCAAAATCATAGTTGCTACATTGAGGCCTTTATTAGATAAGCTAATCTCTCCTCTTCAAATAGTGTTTGTTCTGGGTAGGAAGGGCATTGATAATGCCATCATAGCCCAAGAAATTATTCATACGCTATGCAAAAAGAGAGGGAGAGTTGGGTATATGGCCTTGAAGATTGATTTGAAGAAGGCGTATGACAAGCTTGAATAGAGCTTCATAAGGGAAACTCTTATTAGAGTAAATCTTCCTTCAGATCTCATTGACATCATTATGAGTTGTGTTTCCACGATGTCTACGTCAGTGCTATTTAATGGCGAAGCTCTTGACCCGATATACCCCTCAAGAGGGATAAGGCAAGGAGATCCCTTATTGTTAGGACATCTGTGAATCATGTTAGGAACGTATGTCAATATTTTATGTAATTGGCTAATCCTTTGAAAAAATGCATTTTACTTGTAATTGGGTAGATCTAGGATGTGTTTAATGCTTCAAGAAATAAGGTTTCAAGTTCAAGTGTTAAAGCCATGCAAATCCATCCAAGAGTCAAGTGAAGAAGGGTTGTTCATTAAAGCTGGACAGATTCCCGATAGCTCTCGACAGATAGCTATGATTCAGGTTTAATGAGTCTCGACAGCTCTGGACAGATTCTATCTATTCAGATCTCGACATCTGCTGACAGATACAATATCTATCTAGAATTATGAAATTCATATTTCCAAATCTGATTTTTGGTCCATGCTGCATGTATGTGTAGGGTTTCTTTTCTCACAACCCTATACATATATAAGGCATATTTTAAAGGCCGTCACACAAGAGAATATAAGAAGAACACATGTAAAAGGTGACCGATGCCTTATTCTTTCTAAAAGAAGCTACTGTGTCTTTGCGCCTTAGGGTTTTGTAACCAAGTGTTTCTTGATCTTCATTATTGATGAAGTGAAGAACTTTACAGCCAACATTCTTCTTCCTCAAGTTGGTGAGTGAGTCACGTATTGGGATTTGTGCAAAGGAGTTAGTCATGTACTGGGATTCGTGCAAAGGAGTTAGTTATGTACTAAGATTCGTGCAAATGAGTAAGCCGCATATTGGGATTTGTGCATCGATTGGTTAGTCACGTATTGGGAGTCATGCAATACAAGGAGAGATTGTCATTACTGAACAAGTCCAATTGGGTATTGGGGTAAGGGTTCAACTACAGGTTGGTATAAGGTACTACGATTCCTTTACTTGTAACCACTTGTTTTGATAATAGTGCATTCTCGGGAGTGGCAACCTTAAAATCACCTGGTGGGGTTTTTGCCTCGGAGGTTTTCCTCATTCGTAAACAAATCACCGTGTCAAATTTAATTTCCCCTGCATTTAGTTATTTGGTGATTTGTTTTTGCTACCACACTCATTGCATGTAATTGAACTTAATGAATTCACTTGGCTAATTAATTGGTTAATTCATCACAAGGGGTCAATACATTCTTAGCCTACCACTTATCACCATATCTCTTCATTATGTGCATGCACTTCCTTGGCCAACTAATTGAAGAGAAATGCAGTCAGAATCTTTGGCAACCTGTTAAGGCCTCTCGAAATGGCCCGACCTTTTCTCATTTGCTCTTTGCGGATGATCTTGTATTCTTTGCAAAAGCGGATTATATCAATTGTTCGGCCATTAGAGACGTCCTTAATGATTTTTGTAACTTGTCGGGCCAAACAATGAGTGAAGCGAAATCAAAAGTCTATATTTTGCCTAATGTTGATAGAGATACTAGAGAATCGCTTTGTGATATTCTTGGATTTGCCTCCACTCCAAAGCTTGGCAAGTACCTTGGAATTCCTATCAAGCAGCCCGAAACTTCTCCTAAGGACTACAATTTCATCTTGGATAGGGTGAAGCAAAAATTAGCGGGTTGGAAAGAAAATATGCTCTCATTGGCTAGTCAATCAGTTTTTATACAAGCCTCTTCAGCTACAATACCTGCCTATGTTATGAAGCGTACTCAACTTCCTAGAAGAATACTTGAAGGCATTGACTGAGTTAACTGGAATTTCTTATGAAGCTCCTTGGACTCAATCAGGAAGATGCATTGGATTGGGTGGAAAAAGGTGACCAAGCGTAAGGAGGAAGGTGGTCTTGGATTGCAAACAGCAAAGGGGCAAAATATTGCTCTGTTGGCTAAGCTAAATTGGAGGCTGGCTACAGAAAAAAAAAAAAAAAAAAAACTTTATGGGCCAAAGTTTTAAGGTAGAAGTACTGCAATCAACGAAGGATGAATGCAATCAATGCTAATAGACTTCCATGCTCTCATATTTGGGCAACGATCAAAAAAGGAAGGGAGGCGTTTACTAAAGGAAGCATGTGGGCAGTTGGTAGGGAGCGCAATTTGAGCTTTTGGTCAGGGAGTTGGACAAATAAATGACCCCTTCTGCAGCAGATTCAGGGGCCTTTAACTCAAGAAGCAGCTTAGTTGACAATGAGAGATATTTTGGTGGACTCGGGTTGGGATTGGGATCTAATTCCATTTGAATTTCCTATGGACATCAAGTTGATGATTCAAGCTACTCCTATAGCTATGATAGGTAGAGGTAAGGACAGATTAGTGTGGATGGAGAATCCAAGGGGTGTCTTTGATCTTAAGAGTGCCTATAGTATTGCTAAAAACTTTGGTCCTGGTCCTCCTTTTGCTGTCAGGTTGGATATGGAAAGCTCAAACCCTTCCAAAAATAAAGACTTTCCTTTGGAGGTGTGATCATGAGAGTGTTGGAGTTAAGGCATGTTTGGCTAGAATAGGGATGGGTGATGAAGAGATATGTCCTATTTGTAGAGTGGAGGTGGAATCAATTATGCATGCCCCCAGAGATTGTGTTTGGGTAAAGGCTGTGTGGATGCAGTTGGGTGTTGATAACACTAACCAAGCCTTTTGGATGATAGATTTGCAGGAGTGGCTTACTTTGAATGGGAGGATGAGTCGTAGCTTGCTTCTTGGTAAGCCCCCATGGAAAATGATCTATCCTTTTGCAGTTTGGAACATATGAAGAAGCAGAAACAATGTCGTGTTTAATAGGAAAAATCCCAATCCAAGGCTAGCAGCAGACATCATTGCACAAACCATGGAGTTTATGTATTATGCATGCTTAAATAGAGGTCCAATCCGATACATTGTGAAGGAAGTTAGATGGGAGCGACCTCAAGAAGGGTGGAGCAAACTGAACATAAATGGTTCAACATTGGGCAACTTGGGTCTAGCTGGATGTGGGGGTATTGTGAGAAATAATCAGAGAGGTTGGGTTACTGGGTTTTCTCAACGTATTGGTTTAACTAATAGCTTTGTGGTTGAGTTATGGGGACTGAGAGATGGGATTATATTGTGCTGCAATTTAAATATCACTTCCATTATTGTTGAGCTTGATGCAAAAGCTATTGTTGATATTTTTCAAAATTCAAGCTATGAGAATAATATAGTTTCCCCTATTTTGGATGACTGCAGACAGCTAATTTGCAGGTTTCAATGGATTCAATTTAAGCACAGCTTCCGCCAGGCTAACCGATGTGCTGATATACTTGCTAGGATGGATGCTGATAGGAATTTAGATTTTATTTATTTTGAAAGTCCGCTTGTGGACTTAGTTAATGTGTTTGAAGAGGACCTTCATGGCATGTATATGACCAGGCTCTGCTTGGAACATGATGTAGCTGTTTAGTTTCTGCAATATATCGTCTTTTTAACCAAAAAAGAATCTCAAAGAAACTCTTTCAATCATAAGTCCAAAGGAAACATTGTTTTTAGCTTGATCTAACTTGAAGTTCCTACACCTCCTAGCCTTAGGCTACTTGGACATATTGTGCAACTTGTAAAACCCCTCAATCTCTCAAACCCCCCCCCCCCCAAAAAAAAGCTTTAGTCATTTTCTTATGAAAAGAAAAAATGATAAAAAAAAAAACAGGGGCATTAAATAAGCCATGCAAATCTAAGTCTGACCAAAAATTCAGAAGTTCTCATTTTTTTTACTAGAACCTTCAAGAGAAAGCAAACACAAAATCTATTTTTTTTGGAGTAGATGAGAGAACTTTCTTGATTTTACTCTCCTAGACTTAGGTCAATGCCATCCCATGTGTCACACCCCAAACCCATAAGGGTCCAAAGCGTGAGAGAAGAACCATTAAGAGTGAGAACGTAGGAGATTTTTTTTTCCCTTCTCCTCAACACATGATAAGGATAAATAACCATACTAAAATCTTCATATTACAAGTCAGAGCTCTATAACACTTTTACAAACAATAAAAATTACAAATAATGTCTCCAAATATACATGAAATTCCAAAACTCCAAATGGATCAACTTCAAATCACAATCCTTCCTAGGATAGGCAACTACGACGATAGAATCTATGCCTACTATGCCCAAGGCTAACAAACCTCAAGGGCCCAACCTCTGATAGAATTAACTATGGCCTCAATAAATTTAGAAAGTTGAGTCACCAACCAATTATAGTATAAATCTCTCAATTAGCACAATGCTCCAATCACCACCAATAAAACAAGCTCCATGCCCGAGGTATAGCAAACTTATCTGAAAAACTGTTGGAGAGTGGGATGAGCTAAAGCCTAGTAAGTCACATAATTAATGGGGGTGGGGGAAATGCAAGTTTCATGATTATAAATAGTTTGCAAAACATGTTTTAGTTTGGGAAATTGCTAACTGAATACTGCAAGATCTCTTTCAATAATAATGTAACAAGAATGATTAAATGATTAAACACAAAGTTTCTCAAAGTAATACCATGAAACTATATATTATAATCTGTGAGAACTAACAATATAATTTCCAAAGCCATAAAATCTAACATACGATAATTTTATCACAAATATACCATATTACCACATAGACCGGTCAAGGGATCCACCTATTCACAACTGGCATGATATTGTCCTCTCTGATATGCAGACTCTTGGCCCCATGGACAGCAGCCTCACCCATACCCTCAAGGTTTTTCTCTCTTCCCCATGGGTAGCAAAGAGAGCGCATCAAATAGGACCTCTCTTGCATGTGGTCTCTTAGCCCCATGGGCAGCAGCCTCACCCACACACTATCAAGGAACCTCTTCCCCCCATGGGCAGCAGGGAAGAACGCGTCATCCAAAGTGAAAGGGCACTGACCTGGATTTGATTCCATTATCACAAAGACTACGAAAACCAAATCGGGTGATCACCGGGAAATCACACATGGTATGGTGTTAAAATCACATAAAGCTCACAGGTAACATATACTTTGAAACACATAGTTTATATCCAGGTAGTTTCAGAAAAACCTTAATAATCTAACTTCCACAAAGTTTGTAAGGTTTTCAACTTCATTCTTGTGAAAAAGATTTTCTATCAATTTCCCACATAATAAGACAAGATAAGCATCTTTGATTTTCTAATATACCATAAAATCCATGATTTCCTTATCAAAGATTAAATAAAAGATGCTCATTTTTCCATATCAACAATTCATGCATTTCCCCAAATGCAATACCAAATATGATGCATTTTTATATATAATAATATGTAATAGGGTCACAACACAACAATTTTAAGAAAACATATATCCATATATAATTTTCCAAAATGTGCTTGACCCAAAAACATCATTTATAAAATATAGTTATTTTCCAAAAATATCCCATTAAGAAGCTACTTACCTTAGCAGTCCCTTCCAAATTTACCTCAACCGGGCACCGCATTCAACCAATCAAGTTACTAGTTCCATCACCAAGTACCTTGGAACCTAGAAACACAAGTATCAAGTCTATTAATAACAAGGCCGACTACAAAAATTATGCTATCAAATTTGTCTCCATAAATCGGAAAGGATTCCCTCAAAAATCAAACCTAAGGTCCTAAAGCCTAGCTTTACCAGCCCAAGACAAGTACCCCTACCCAAAAGGGAACCAAACAAGCATACAAGAAACTCATAGGACTACAACACAACCAACGCCTTTAATTTCCCTTTCACAAACAATGTGCATTTACCAACTTGATACAACGTATGTCACTACCAACCCATGATAAAATTAGCCAAAGTAAAAAAATTTCACAGACAGCACATATGGACTTACAAGCTAAACCACACCACAAAAGCTTGGAGTAAATTCCTTAAAGTCTCAGCATCCTAATCACACTTTTAGATAACCTCCAACAGGTCAGTCCTTATTATAAAATTGGTTTGGTCCACTTAGTGTTATCCAAAAAGCTTGAAATTAAATGGGGAGAAGCCTTTATATGTCTAGTATGTACCACCAAAAATTCAGCTCAAATTTATTAAAAATCACGCATTGCGGCTGACTCAAATCTGTCATGACAGCTTTAGAAAATTGCTATAGTTGTAAGACTAGCCCAAATTATTTGAGAATTTACTCACATTAAAACCACCAGATTTAAAGCATATTAAAAATAAGGAATCAGACCCAAAATCTCATATAGATAACTAAGATTACAACCCATAACCTAATATGACAACCATCACAACACAAGTTAAGAAATTCAACCCTATAACTCATATAGGCAATTTATCAAACACTTGGCACACAGCAAGCATAATGTACATATCAATCAAACAATTTCATAGTCAATATCGTCAACTATCACCTAATGCCAAAATCTTTCCCAAAATGCAAGGAACTCACGTTCAAAAATAAATCCCAATCCTCAACAAAAATAAAAAACTATAAGATTTCTCAAGAAACCCAACTCACATGGTTGCCAAACAAAACATCCAATTCACCTCATGAAATTAATAGCCTTCAAATAAAGTCTTGAATGTCCCAACAACTCAATAAAACAACCCCCAAAACAAAACCCACAACATCAAAGAGCAATACAAACAAAATAGGATAAATACCCATAGTAAAACCAAATCATCACATTAAAGCAAAAACCCACCAATGAACTGAAATTTTCAGATTTAAACAAAACACTCGCTGCCCAAATCATCAAAGTTTCACATGCGCACCTCTCCACAACTCCAAGACCTCCAAAACCCATTACCAAGACAAAATCGTGATTGGATGCATAATAGAGCCAAATGACTCAAAACCAACCAAACTTTTCATTCGAAAAAGAATTTCTTACATAAACCAAATAAGCTTGCTCTAGCATAAACTCCATGGCTAGATTTTACTTAGTTTTGTTAGGAAAATAGGAATTTTACCTCATATTCCTTGCTTGGCCAAATGGGTCTTTCTCTTGCCAAAATCTTTTCTTCATAACCTGTGGTGATGGCTTGAAAAGAAACTCATGGCTGGAGAAGTTTTAGTGGAAGACCGTGGGGAGAGAGGAATTTGAGTGAGAGAAAGGGAGAGGGGTCAGGGGTGGCAACTCAAGAGAGAGAGAGAGAGAGGCAGACACTTGAATTGAAAGTGAGGGGGGGGGGCTAACTTAAGGGGATGAAGTCTATTTCCAAGCTTGTCCCTAAAATATCTTGCAAGTAAAATTACCAAATTGCCCATCAAGCTTCTTCCAAATTACAATTAACAAATGGGGTGTTACACCATGTACCTGCCAATCAAACTTAACCAAGGATTCTTTTAACGTCATCAGCCACTATAACTCTTAAACATTCTCTCTTCTACAAACAATCTGGAAACTTGTTTCAGGAAACCGATGGATGTGCAATTTGCTATAACAATGAATAGACAGAATAGTGGGGAAAACCTCCTAACTTGTGTTGATTCAAACCAAAGCCAATAGAATGTATAAATTTCATTGATCCACTGGTTGTGTATGCAACTTACCAATAATTAGTATCAGTTTCGCAGTCAACTCTCTGTGTGGTATATGTAGTAGTCATCTGAAGTGAAAGGGATTGAAAACCTAGGAGTCACAAACTAGGGTTGCCTTGAGTCAGCACCAAGCCAATGGAGAATTTTAATGAAATTTAGTTCATCAAATCAAGATTAATGATACTGAAGTTCATCAAATCGAGATTAATGATACTGAAGTTCATCAAATCGAGATTAATGATACTAAACCTTGGGGGTCTCAAATAGGATTCTCAAGCTACATTCTAACTTTTAAAAATTTTTTTAAGTAACAAATTTTATTAAGATGCAGAGGCATGTGGCGCAAATACATACGTGAAGTATATAAAGGTACACCCACAATTAAACTCTTTTAAAATTAAACTAGTCGCTAACCCGTGTGATGCACGGGAAAGCTATTGACTATGAAAAAAAATCCAACAATAAAAGAAGAAAAGTTATCACATATGCAATGTTGTTGACAGTACTAATTAAACAGCCTTAAAAATTTTCGTTTTGTTGTCTTAGTAAATGGAAAATATCAATTAAAAAAATTAAATAAAACTTAGGATTCCAAACATCTAATATCATCAATTATCCAATAAATGTTGCAATGTTAAAATAACAATTTGCAATCAATTGAAAGATAAAAAATGTTATTCATAATTTTTTGTGATTTTTTTTTTCAATTTTAAATAACTTTTTGTATCTTCTTCTTTTGTTGCTTTGTAGTAGTCATTGAATAACTAATTTTGTTCGTGCCTCCTAGCATTCTTATGTCTCAAAAAGTTCATATAAATAACTAAACCTTCTTACGGATTAGACAATAGACAACACCTAAGAATATATTATAAACGTCATGATCATGATCATTATCTCATACTATATAGCATATACAGACTACACAGACTATAAGTGTAGCAATCTTTTTCAAATATATATAAAAGTTATCCTACAAAGAAGACAAGAGTTATGAATACTTTCCCTCCATGCTTACCACCAAAAGCTAAATATTATTACAGTTAACCTTCTGAGCATACCAAGTCATCCCTACCTCAAGAACAACATTCATGATTTTGGTCACCTATCTAATGTATATTAAACAAAAATAATTTTGTTTAAAAAAAAGATAACTTTGAGTTTAAGTTGGACTTGTTATAGAGATAGAGTTTCACTCCTTGTTAAATTTGGACTAAAAAAAATTATTTAAATAAAATGATAGTTTTATTTAAATATTGTGCTAGTGTGAAAAATTGTAAGAGCTTCAGAGGCTTTGGTTATATATATAAGACCTCTCGTTTCTATAAAAAAAAATCTAGGTTGTATTTGGGAAGTGAGTTTAAAGTCAGCTAATTTTACTATTTAGCTTAGTTTTACTACTATTCATAGATCCTACTACACTTTTTGATACTATTCATAGGTCATACTGTACTATTTCAGCTAGCTTTTACATTTATTTACAGTACTTTCAGCGAAAAAATTTCAACTTAAAATTGAAAATAATCCTGAAATGTGATAAATAAGTTGTTCCCAAACAGACTCCTAATAAGCTTGAAAATGAAAATAATCCTAAAATGGTCCTTTCACACTCTTCATAGGTTCTAATATTCCTTTCTCACCATACACACCACATTAACAATGAGGAACTGAGCCTTCAAAATTTCAATTTTCCAAAGTCGACCCAAAACAACCTCAACAAGCTAACAGATGTATTATGCGTTTAGGCATTACCCACTAAACTTCAAAAAGGAAAAAGACCACAGCCACAACTCTCTAGATTCCTTTTGGACATGCCACACCAAGTTACCCCAATACAATATATATATATATTATATATATCTCTCCCTCTCTCTCAAATTGTATGTTGTTAAGATTCTCACTGATGACGGGCTGAAATCGTCAATGAGTTGTAGGCTCTAGATCACACCAATGTGTACCTGTGGAATAAGAATAAAGGACCAAATAGAAGGCATCGATGTGGTACCAGCCAAAAACCCTCTGAAGGTCAAGTCAGTGAATGAAAAATCTCTAAGAACTTTATCGTGAGAGAGCTAGGGATTTTCTGCATCCCTGAGAAAAAAAAGAGGTCTGGTGCTTATATAGTGGCGAGTAGCGAACCAAGATCCCTCAGAAGTAGGGAACTTTCCTTGTAGAGGAGATTTGGTATTAGGGTTTCTGAGATTTTAGGATGTCTTTCCATATGGGGAAGATGTGGGAACGTAAATAGGGCCTTCATGCATGATATGCAAGACATTTCCATATATGAGTATTCGTGAGGTCCAAGCAAGACCATGTAAGACCTGTCAGCTTTTCCATCCCGTCGGCCTTATGGTCGCCCTTCACCTTAGGTTCACCTGTTGGTTTGGTGGGAGATGTATCTGTTGGCCCTTATAGCGACGTCATCTATTGAAAGTACCTTCTGTTTACTAAGGGTACGTCACCTCCGTTATTTCCTCCGTCATCTTTTATGAAGCCGATGATCTCATAGAGGTCATCTGTTCTCCTAGCCTTCTGCTTATAGGTCGACTACTTTTATCAAAAATACCCCTATCAGCTGCCCTTACTCCGAGGTCCCGTCGGCTATATTTGACAGGCCTTAGAGTAAAATCGGTATTTATGACCATTAATTATAGTTTCATTGAAGAAAGTGTCATTAAACAGCATAGGCAGTCATAGGTTTAAATGCTAGGTGACACATGGCACCTATTGGTTGGCCTCGTTTCTAATCAGAGGCGTCCCTTCGTATACCGTGCCTCTACGCTTTATAAATAGTTCCTCCCCCTTTAGTTATTCTCTTTACTTTGTTTTTCATTCAATGAGAGTTTTAAGATGTCGCGCTGTCGTTCACAAGCAACCGTCACCGTATACCTCGTTGTCTTTGAGGGGCCCATCACTTTGAGCCATTGTCCACTCTTGGTAAGTTTCCTCACCTCTTCCTTTGTTATTTTTCATTTATTTTTCTAGTTGGTCGTTACTTGCTTAGAGACCCGTTAGATAGGTTCCTAGAATACCTCCGTCGCTTGTAGGTGAATAGATGCCAGGTTATAGAGAAGCGACAAGTGAACAATCACCATCAGTCTGTGAGGTTGTGGGCTACGATGAGGTCTATTCGTCCGGGCGCAAGCCTAAGGAGGATGTAAACTGGTCCCTAGAGAGGAAACCGTCTACTCACTCCCCTACCAAGGAGGAAGAGGAGGAGTGTGAAGAGGAAGAGGAAGGGGAGGAAGAGGGTGACAAGGAAAAGGATGAAGGAGAGGAAGAGGGAGAAGGGGAGGAAGATGAGGAGGAAAAGGGTCATGAGGAGATGGTGGGTCAAATGGACAGTGATGATCCTAGTCCCTTCATCCTTTGATATGGACAGTGAACGATTTCTACCTGATATGGTCCTAGGCCCTTCTCTCGCCTTTGTGAGTATCTATGTCCATTCATTTCTTAGTCTGTTTGTTATTTTTTTTAACTTTCTTTGTTAATTTTTTCAAAGATGGAAGCTGATAGGTAGAGGGCGTTGGTAAGGAAGTCTGCTACTGCACGCAAGCAGCAGGGGAAGGCGTCACCGTCAGCCCTCAAGGTAAGCCCTAAGGTTGCTCAAAAGAGAAAGAGCAATGCCAAGGACGTCCATCTATCCAAGAAGGGGACGAGCCTATCTGTTAGGGAGCAACAGCAGAAGTCTCTTTCGCCCCTTCCTCCCTCTCGTCATGGAGTAGGGTAGGGCTTGATGACAGGGAAAGAGCTGTCATCTTTGAGCTCGTCCAAAGGCTGGTCACCCATAAAGATTATGTCGTCGAGATGGATAATTTGATCATCAAGGAGACGGACTTGGATCCCTGTGGTGAGCACTTGTTAAAGGACCTAGGGTCTTCCATTCTCTATGACTTGTCAAGGGCATGTCTCCATCGCTTATGGTAGTTTGTAATTCTTGTATTTCCACTCCAACTATCATTTTTATTTCAGGCATTAGTACGAATGAAGGCCTTTCAAGACAGATGTGTGGCCAGCGAGGGGGAGATTCGTTGGTTCTGCAAGCATTATGAGATAGAGAATAAGGAGAGGGAGTAGTACAAGGAGGCCACTCGTACTCTTAACACGGATCTGACGGAGAAGATTTTCTTCCTTAAGGAGGAGACCCGTCATTGTGAGGAGGTAGAGAAAGCAAAGACCAACCTAATGACGGAGTTGGCTACTTTTTGCAAGCAGATGGACAAGGCCAAAGCTAACGCTGTGGCAGCATTTCAGGTCTCACAACCCTTCTTCAATGAGTGTGGAGCCTTTTACAGTGACAGTTTTGACGACTGCCTAAAACAGGTTAAAGTTGTCTACCTTGATCTGGACTTGTCCCAGATTGCCATCGATGACACTGTCCTACAGACTCTTGGGGGAATGACGTCGTCAACAATGAGATTGACGACTCTACCTATACCATTGAGCAGGAGGTGAAGGACACCGATGCTGAGGTCATCGTCCAATCTGCCGTTGAAGGCCTGATGGCTCCCGTGGTCTTGTCTGCTGTAGATGTTAAATCTATCGCGGACGCTCTGTCTACTGTGGATCCAACTATTTTTTATGCTCCTCTGTCTTGACTTCTACCCTGCTCTTTTTCAAGTTGAATTTAAATCTCCTTTTTATAAGTTTATTTGTAAGACAATGGTGGATGCTCATTCTTTTGGGCTTTTATGTAAAAACATTTACCCCTTCGAGTTTATATCTATTGCTTTTATCCATTGCTTATATTCATTTTGCTTTTTATTTTTGCTATAATTGTGTACATGCCTCTGTCATATTTGTGCTATCAACGTTTTACTTCGTTCATTTGTCTCGTAGCTATTTTTGCGTGTTCTACTTAGCAGCTCTCTTAAGACCAGGTACCTATTGGTATCCTTGGTCGTCCATCCACCCCGTAGGTAGGACTTAAACATAATTTAAGCCCAAGTACCCGTCAGTTTCCTTGGTTGTTTGTTCACCTTGTAGGAAGGACTTAACATAATTTGAGACTAGGTACTTGTCATTATCCTTGGTCGTCCGTCCACCCCGTTGGAAGGACTTAACATAATTTGAGACTAGGTACCCATCATTATCCTTGGTTGTTGGTCCACCTCGTAGGTAGGACTTCACATAATTTGAGACCAAGTACCCGTCGGTATCCTTAGTCGTCCATCCACCCCGTAGGTAAGACTTAAATCTTAATATAATTTTGAGACCAGGTACCCGTCGGTATCCTTGGACGTCTGTCCACCCTGTAGGTAGGACTTAACACAATTTGCGAGCGATAGTAGGACAACATTTCTGATAATCCGTTTAAGTAATAATAGAAGAGATAGAAAGAATCTTAACATCCCTAAAAAATAAAAAATCTCTCAGTATCCAAATTTGACATAAATAATAAAAGAAAGCGATAAAATAAGCTGCATTCGACTACTACTAATAGTATTTCCTCAGGTGCTCGGCATTCCATGGGTGGTGGAGCCTTTGTTCGTTGAGTGTTTCTAGGTGGTAGATTCCCTTTCTATGGTAGTTGCTGGTCCTGTAAGGTCCTTCCTAGTTGGGGCCTAATTGCCTTGTGAGGGGTCTCTGGTGGCCATTGTTACTTTCCTAATGATCAAGTCCTAGACCTAAAAATGGTAAAGCCTGGCCTTGGTGTTGTAGAGTTTCACCATGAGGTTCTGATAACGAGCTGTCCTCTGTTCAACTATTGCTCTAAGTTCATCCAAGAGAACCAACTATAGGTGCATTTCCCCCTCGTTCCTTCCTTAATCATGGTGGACCACACAATAATTGGTCAATCTAACTTCTGTTGGGATGACAACATCACTTCCAAATGAGAGGCGAAAAGGTGTCATACCCGTAGGTGTTCGCGCCATCGTTCGGAACGCCCAAAGGACTCCGGGTAGTTCGTCTAGCCATATACCTTTTGCCCCCTCTAGTCGAGTCTTGATTATTTTGAGCAAGAATCGGTTAGTTACCTCAACTTGTCTATTGGCTTGAGGATGGGCCGGAGAGGAGTAACGGTTCTTGACTCCTAGTTATTGGCAAAAATCTCGAAATGTGTTATTGTCGAATTGCTCTCCATTGTCAGAGACGAAGACCCTAGGGATCCCGAAGCAAAAAATAATGCTTTTCTAGATGAAACTTCATATATTCTTCTCTGTGTGGCTCTACCTCAACCTATTTGGTGAAGTAGTCGATTCCAACAATAAGGAACATGAGCTATCGGACTGCTATGGGGAAGGGTCCTACTATGTCTAACCTCTACTGGGGGAACGGCCATGGGACGCTCATCGGTGTAGGCTCCTCCATCGCTATCATATAATGTTGTTGAAGCGTTGACACTTGTCACAGACCTTTATGTAGGAAAGGGTGTCATTCTGCATGGTGGGCCAATAGTATCCTACTCATATCAGCTTGTAGACCAGCGAGTGTGCCCCCAAGTGGTTTCCATATGCTCCTTCGTTGACCTCTCTCATGAGACAATCTGCTTCTTCGGGGGCTAGGTACCTCAAATATGGACAGGAGAAGCCCCTCTTGTAAAAGACGTCCCTAATTAGCACGAAGCGTGACGATTGTACCTTCAGCCTCTGGGAAGCATCGCAGTCTTTTGGGACCGTATCGTTCTTGAGATAGGATACAATTGGCATTGTCTAGTCGGTTCCTATGGGGATTGCTTGCACTTCTACTCTGTCAATGGCAGGAACATATTGGACAAAGGATAGTACCTAATTAGCGACGGTTATGCACAAATTTGGCTGAGAACCCCTCTCTCGTCTTTTCATTGACCAGACTCAGGTATTCCTTCATCCATTCTTCTTTTGCTTCATAGTCACTGTTGATGTGCTCGGCAACAACTTGCGAGTCGCAGTGTATGACAACTGACTCACCTGAGAGGACTTCTTTGTACTCCGCCTCATTGTTGGTTGTAGGGAATTGGAGGCAGATTGCACAATCTATCGTTATCTCCTTCAAGTGATTGTAACAGGACCTCAGCTCCCCCGACTGCATTGATTGGACAAGTCGTCTGTCCATATCATCCATACTGTTGGTTTTTTCTCTCTGTTTCCTTCGCACCCTTCTGTCGTGAACTCTGCAATAAAATCAGCCAAGGCTTATGCTTGATTGTGATTCTAGGCCAGTATTGGATGTCAAATTCATCGAGCTCTATTGCCCATAGGACTAGTTGCCCTGCTGCTTTCGTGTTATTCATAGCCTTCCATAACGATTTGTCTGTCTGGACCACTATAGTGTGGTCTTGGAAGTACGGCCTGAGCTTTCGCACAACTGTGATTAGCACGAAGGCCAACTTCTTCATTGGGGGATGTCTCCTTTTCTCGGATAAGAGCGAAGCTGACAGCCATTGGTGACACAGCCAAGTAAAGGGAGATTTCTTTACCAGGTTTGGATGGACTGAGTAATGGTGGGGACGCAAGGTACACCTTTAATTCTTCAAAAGCTTTCTGGCACTCGTTGGTCCATTCAAGCGCCTTCTTTAGTGTCTTGAAGAATGGTAAACACTTGTCTATCACCCAGGAGACGAACCTATTGAGGGCCATTACCCTACCGTTTAGGCTTTACACCTCCTTAGTGTTTCTTGGAGGCATCATTTCCAGTATGGCTCGAACCTTGTCGAGATTGGCTTCCACTTTCCGTTCTGATACCATGAAGCCAAGGAATTTTCCTAACGCTAAACCAAATACACACTTGCTAGGGTTGAGCTTCATGTCGTAAAGGCAAAAGGTTTCAAATGTATCTTGAAGGTTATCCAGGTGGCTAGTCTCCCTCGCGCTCTTCACGAGTATGTCGTCTACGTACACTTTGACATTCCGCCCAATTTGTTGTGTGAAGATTTTGTTTACAAGCCTTTGGTACGTTGCACCCTGTGTTATTTAGTCCAAACAACATGACCTTGTAACAAAAGAGTCCTTGGCTCATAACAACATGATCTGGTTGTATCTAGAGAAGGCATCCATGAAACTCAGCAGTTGATGATCGGTTGTAGAGTCTACGAGAAGGTTGATGTGCGGGACCGGGTAGCTGTCCTTGGGGCATGCCTTGTTCAGGTCGGTGAAATCTATACATATTCTCCACTTTCCATTTGTCTTCCTAACCATGACCACATTGGCTAACCATTTAGGGTAGTAAACTTCCCTAATGAAATTTGCTTCCAGTAGCTTATGCACCTTTTCAGCTATGGCCTTGTCTCTTTCTTGGGCAAAAACTCTCTTTTTCTGTCAGACCGGAGGGAAGGATGGCACACATTGAGCTTGTGGACCATGATACTTGGATTGATGCCAGGCATGTCCTCATGGCTCCAAGCGAAGTCGTCCCGATTGTTCTTCAGGAAGATGGTGAGCTCTTTGCGGATTGAGGGGTCGGCCTGTGTGCCGATACGGGCGATTCATACTGTAACCCTTCTTTTTTCAATGTTTAGGGCCTACAAGTGATCATCCATTTCTAGCATAGCAATGTAGCATTTGCAGGCGACCATTTTGGTCTCTTCATACTTTCACTACCCCATAAGAGCTTTACTAGCAGGTGGTATGTGGACAATGTTGCTTTCCATGCATTGAGCGTAGGTCGATCGATGATGGTGTTGTATGGGGAGGGCAGTCGACGGCCATGAAAATGACTTCCTTAGTGCGCTACTAAGGGTATATTCCAATGGCTACCAGCATGGTAATGGCTCTCATGGGTAAAACCTTGGTGCTACCAAATCCAACTAATGGGGTACTTGAGGGTGAGAGGTGCTCCTTGTCAATCCTCATCTACTAAAATGCGAGGTAATAAATGATGTCTGCTGAGCTTCCGTTGTCCACTAGCACCTGTCAGGTATTGAAGTCTGCAATCGATAAGTTGATAACCAAGGCATTGTCAAGAGGGTGGTGTAGCTATCTAGCATCCTCTTTTGTGAAACTAATGGTAGGGTTGTCAACCTTGGTTGCTTCAGACGATTGTCTAGAAATTTGGATGCTTTGCACCGTTCGTAAGTATGTCTTCCTTGCCATCTTAGAGGATCCTTCCATTATGTTTCCTCCTACAATCACCCTTACATCTCTGAGTGGGTCTTTGGGTCTTTCTTCGGCTCGTCGGTTGGGTTCAAGGTCCCTTAGCGGGTTTTCTTCGCCCCTGATGAACCGTTGTAGCTTTCCTTACTTGATGAGGGCTTCAATCTATTGCTTGAGGTCATAGCATTCGGAAGTGTCATGCCCATGATCCTTGTGGAAAGTGGTAGTACTTGTTCATGGCCTCTTGTTTGGATTACCCTTCAGTTTATCCGACCAAGTTAACGCTGCGTCATCCCTTCTTTGCATGAGAACTTGGTCCAACGGGGTATTCAAAGGAGTAAAGTTCATTTTCCTCCCCAGATGAGGCCTTGGTCTCCTGTCATCCCTTTGGTCACTTGTTTTGGCCGACTTCCTTCATTTGTCTAGACAAGGGTCATCTTGTCTTTCTCTCTTCTTCAGTCTGTCCCCCTTGACAATCATCGTGTCTTCAACATTCATGTATTTTGTGGCCTTGTACAGTGTTTCAGCCATCGTCTTAGGATCATTTTTGTAGATAGAAAGAAGAAACTCTCCCGAATATAATCCACCGGCGAACGCAATGACAAGGACTTTGTCGTCAACTTCGTCAATTAGGAGGGCCTCTTTGTTGAAACGGGTCACATATGACCTTAGGCTCTCATCGTCCCATTGCTTAATGTTTAGTATGGCTGCTGAAGACCTCCTGTATCTTTTCCCCCCAATAAAGTGCATGACAAAGTGTCTACTCAACTCTTTAAAGGTAGATATGGTGTTTGGGGTAAGCTTACTGAACCATACCCTCGCTGGCCCCTTGAGTGTGGTAGGGAAGGCCCTGCACAAAATTTTTTCTAGAACTCCTTGCAGGTGCATGAAGGTTTTGAATGACTCTAGATGGTTATGCGAGTCCCTTGACTTGTCATATGCTTCTACCTGTGGCATCTGGAGCTTCATTGGGAGGGGGATGTAAGTCACCTGGGCAGTGAATGGGGAGTCCATCCGATGGACCAACTTATCTAGACTAGTGGATACCCATCCCCTTATGGCATTCATCATCATATCCATCTTCTCCTTCAACATCTACATGTCTTGGGCCATGCGAAGCGCACTATTTTCCATCTTAGAGGAGTGGCTAGTATCTTCCGGCCCATCCCTCTTACTGGGGGCATTACTCTCTTCTTGGTCTTCCCTCTCTTATCTATCTCTTATCGGTAGGTGACTTCCATACTGTTCGTTGATATCCTGCTCATCGTGTTGGCCTTCTTGGCGTCACTCATTCCTTTGGTTCAGTTGTTGCTCCAACTCCTAGTTGAGTCACTCTACCGCCACAACCAGGGTTTGCACCTGCCTTTCCAAGGCATTAGTAGGATTCCTTGTTTCCTGGTCGATGGTAGCCATTGAACGCATATGGACCATGCAACTCTTCGTCTTAGAAGTGGTGATTGTGAGAGACCGGTAAAATTAGGCCTCTCAAAAAAGAGATTTTTGGGTGCTTTGAAGGGCACCTCTCTTTTGGGGTAAGTGGTGTAGAGTCGCCACTTATTTTTTGTACCAAAAAAAAATAATAATAATACAACTTTACATGATCAAAATGCTTCATTGTCATTAATTGAATAAAAATAAATACAAGTTTGGTAGATTGAATATTACAAGGCTTTGAGTCCTAGTTACAATCTACCAAAAGAATACATGGCTTTTTGTCCTTGTTACAATCTACCCAAAAATAAAAAGAAAGACAAAGCATAGGTCTACCTATCCAAAAGAAACTAAGTTCAGAGTCTAGGTTATGGAATGGGACGGTGTTAGGCACCTATTCCGCTTCGACAGAATCTGGTCTTCTAGACTTTAATGACCAATATACCCTTTTATGCATGATATGAATGATACGTTGTATACATGACACACTTAACCAAAACTGACTCACATAAATCTATTTTATAAATGTGTCCTCTTTTTTTAGAAAAAATTCAGATCTGTTTTTGTGGAAAAAAAAATTGATTTTTGATTCATTAAAAAGAAATCAAATTTGTTTTTGTAAGAAAAAAAATTGATCTTGATTCATTAAAAAGAAACCAAATCTATTTTGTAAGAAAAAAAATTGATCTTTGTGATGTGTATAAAAAAAAATCAGATTTGTTTCATGAATAATAAAATCTAGATTTATAGATAAAACATTAGATCTAAATATTTTATGAATAAAATAAGAAAAGACTTCTTCTTTAAAAGAGGAACTACACTCATGAAATAAATCTATGTTACATGCATCCAAAAAAAAAAAATCTCAACTTTTGGCTTCCTGTTTCAAATTCCAGAATCTACCATTTTGTGACAAAGAAAAGTTTCTCAAAAAAATTAGATCTATATTTAATGAAAATACAAATCAGTTTTGTTATTAAAAAAAATCAGGCCTGTATGCAATGAATATACAGATCAGTTTTGAATATTTAAAAAAAATTAGATCTGTATTTATGAAAATACAGACCAGTTTTGGTATGTAAAAAAAATCAAATCTGTATTTAACGAAAGTACAGTTTTATTTTGAGTTGTAAAAAAAAAAAATCAGATCTGTATTTAATGAAAACACAGATCAGTTTTAAGTTGTAAAAAAATCAGATTTGTATTTAATAAAATACAAATCAGTTTTGAGTTGTAAAAAAATCAGCTCTGTATTTAATGAAATAAAGATCAATTTTGAGTTGTAAAAAAAAAAATCAGATCTGTATTTAATGAAAATACAGATCAGTTTTGAGTTGTAAAAAAATCAAATCTGTATTTAATAAAAATACAGATTAGTTTTGAGTTGTAAACAAAATCAGATTTGTATTTAATGAATATACGGATAAGTTTTGAGTTGTGAAAAAAATCAGATCTGTATTTAATGAAAATAAAGATTAGTTTTAGTTTTTTTTTTTTTTAAATCTTTGTTAATTAAAAGATTTTTGAGACTCAGTGTCTGTTTGAATACCGCTTATTGCTGAAAATTGAAAACTGAAAATAATTTTTAAATGTATGAATAGTGTCGTGTGACCTAGTTTTAAAGTTGTTTTTGCTGAAAAAAGTACTTTGTGGGTCCCGTGAATAGTACATGGGACCCACTAAAAAAAAAGCATCCACTGGAAATGAGCAAAACGCTCTTCCTAAACTCACACTCAAAATAGAAATAATCAAAAATATACTAAGAACATGTTTTAAAGAAAAGTTTAACAACACCTGGCAACGACATTAGGAATAAAAAAATAATAAAAACATCATAAATCTATTCATACATCATCAAGTAGAATTAATATAAAGGAATAGAAAAAGAAAAGAAAAACTACCTCTTGCATAAGCGTGCTCTTCTTAGTGTAGGAATATTTTAGGGTTCCAAGAAACTTATTCAATTCTCTTTGAACCCTAAAATACTTTGCTTACAGAAAAGAAATTCCTAAGGCCAGAGCCTCTAGAATGTCTTTAATGTAAGAGAGAAAATAAAAGAAGAGAATAGCCAGAAAGAAAGTAATCAGAGAATGTCAAAAAAGTGTGCTGAATTTTGAGATGCAGCCTCTACTTATAGAGGCTGGGATGTTTGAAAAATTAGCTAAATGATCAGGGCCCTTGAGCCACATCCTTATTTCTTAAAAATTTAAAATGAGGTGTTTTATCTCAATCCAAGTGTCCTCGAGCTAGGGCCCACATTTGTGTCGATTAGCACTCCAAAAGTGCCGAATGACCCTTTTGGGTGCCGATCCTGTGTTTGAATTTTGGTCCACCTTGGACTGCTTTTTTGAGGGTTTTTAAGCCAGGACTTGCACTTAGACGCGCTTTTAATCTATATTTTAAAAATTGAACTTTTTTTTGATGATTCAGGTCTCTTCAACAATGATTATCTTGTAGGTAAACATTCCCAAAAGTCTTGATTATCCATAATTTTATTATTATCTGATTATTCTCTTTATTCTCATGCAAGCAAGCCTATTTTTGACACTAACTAACAACCAATCACAAAATTAATTAATTAATTTTAATTGTCTATCCAATCAAAATTAATTTAAACTAATCATATGTGGTTGGTTCCACCTAAACAAAATGCATGCAGACTAGACTAGGCAAACTTGATCTTGTCATATCTTTCAATCCGACATTCTGATTCAGGAATTTGACATACCTTCGTGATCATTAGAATCTCAAGATCATTTTTATGATATGCAATGAATGAATTAATGCATGTAATGCAACTCTAAATTTTGGGTATATGAATGGTCATTCTAGCCATCTTCCTTGATTAAATCATGGTTGCAAAATCAAGTGTATATAGAATGCCCCTCATTGACAAAGCTTGTAAAGCAAATGTCAATGTAAAACAAAGACATTGACTTTTGCATTCATGATTGGATTGAGGTTGAATTTTCAAAGACTACCTAGCCCTAGAACCAAAAACCTTGGAACATAGAACTAGTATCTTGTTGTTTGTCAAAAATGAAAACTGTGAATCTTTGTCCTACTTGATAACTTATAACTTTTGAAATGAATCTTTGATAACTGGAGTGACTGAGAGGCTTTTCTATCCCAGCCTAAATGCGGCAGATTGACAAAGGAAAAAGGGCTTCTCTACCTAGATCTTATTGAAAGGTAACCAAGGGGCTTCTCTACCTTGATCTTGCTAAAAGGTCGATCAAAGGGCTTCTCTACCTCGATCTAGCTGAAACGTTGATCAAAGGGCTTCTCTACGTTGATCTTGCTGAAATGTTGATTAAAGGGCTTCTCTATCTCGATCTTGCTAAAACGTCGATCAAAGGGCTTCTCTACCTCGATCTTGCTAAAACATTAATGAAAGGGTTTCTCTATCTCGATCTTGCTAAAAGGTCGATCAAAGGGCTTCTCTACCTCGACCTTGCTGAAAAGTTGATCAAAGGGCTTCTCTACCTCGATCTTGCTGAAAGGTCGATTAAAGGGCTGGGCTTCTCTACCTCGATCTTGTTGAAAGGGCTTTTCTACCTCAATCTTATTGAAATTTCAATCAAAGGGCTTCTCTACCTCAATCTTGCTAAAACATTGATCAAAGGGTTTTTCTACCTCAATCTTGCTAAAGGGTCGATCAAAGGGCTTCTTTACCTCGACCTTGCTGAAAAGTCGATCAAAGGGCTTCTCTACCTTGATCTTGCTGAAAGGTTGATCAAAAGGCTGGACTTCTCTACCTCGATCTTGTTGAAAGGTCGATGAAAGGGCTTCTCTACCTTGATCTTGCTGAAAAGTCGATCAAAGGGCTTCTCTACCTTGATTTGAACAGTTGCTTGCAAAAAGTCAAAATTTGGGATTAGACTTTAAATGATGAATGCTTTGCTATCCCATTGTTTTTGAGACCTGTGATTTTCATTTTTTCTTTTCTAATTTTCCATTTTTTTTTTCTTTTAGCAAGAAAACTTTGATTGATTTTTGTAGTTCTTTGAAAAAGATTTTATCTTTGGAATTTGAAATTTGAGACTTGGAATTTGGAATTTGAAACTTGGAACTTAGAATTTGGATTTTGAAACTCGAAACTTGAAATTTGAAATTTGGGATTTGAAATTTGACATTTGGAATTGAGATTTTTTTTTTTATAAAAAACTTTGGATTGAAAATTTGAAACTTGAAATTGAGAGTTTTTTTTTTATAAAAAAAACTAACCTTTTCTTTATAAGAAAAATGGTATCTTTGTTCTTGATCATCTACAAGAATTTTCTTCAAAGTCACAAATTTTTTTTAATTGATATATTTTTTAAGCTTTGAAATATTTTCATTCATCCTTCTTGATTTTTCTTTTTCTCAAAAAGAAAGAAAGAAAATAAGAATTTTTTTTGGGAGTTGACTCAGCAACTCAGATTAAAATGAGAGGGGGGGGGGGCGAATTTTGGCCCCCATCCTTGACTTCTCTTTTTCTTTTTTTGCCTTTCTCTCTTCTTTCTTCCTTCCTCCACCATTGTCACTATTCACTATCCCTCAATATTGTTTTCAGATTCTCATGTTCTTGGCCATTTTCGCTATACACCCATTTTGTGAAACCCATTTCCATACTTCCTTTTTCTTTGCACTAACAATGTCATCATCTTCCAACGGGCCATCTTTTCTCACTTTTCATGGGAAAAAATATCACCCATCTCTTGAATGGAGCGATGAAGAGGGGCTCCTTCAAGACCCCAAGACCCATGCTCTACACTCTAAGATGAACTTCAAGTTGAGTTTTTTTTGTAGGGAAATTTGTTGTTTTCATGTTTCATTGAGAGTTTGGTGTTAAGACATTGTCATTTTGTTGTTGTTTGCTCTTGTTGGAATTTTGGACATTGCATGGTTGATCATGTTGTAATCTTGACTTTGGGGATTTTTTTTAATTGTTGAGTTTTTGACATGGTGTAACTTGAACAATGTTGATTACCCATGGAATTTGGCAATGTTGGTAATTTGTGATGTTGTTGAATGAATTTTGGCTTGAATTTTGGGGCATTGTTGCTATGAAAATTTTGTTGTATAGGCTTCGTTGAACAAATTCATGATGAGTGCGGAAAATTTGTTGGTATGTGTAAGTTTTATTTCACGAGCATGGTAAAATTTGGTGAGTATGGGTATGGAAAAATTTTGTGGTGGCATGTATTTTTTTGTATTGGGCATGGAACTTTGATCATGGAAAATATTTGTTGGGTATGTGATGTTTGGTCATGGAAATATTTTTGTTGGGTATGTGATATTGAATCATGGAAAATTTCTATTGGGGATGTGATGTTGGTCATGGAAAAAAATTTTGGTTGTGATTTTGGTCATGGAAAAAGTTTTTTGGTTGGACATGAGATTTTTTGGTCGTGCTGATGTTAGGTCAAACGTTGTTTTGCAGAAACTTAAGAGCTGAGGTTGCCTTAAAATGTTGAAAGGCATTTCAGAAATATTGTCTCCGGATATTAAGAACATCATCAATGAAGCCAGCTTTCAAACTTTTTTCCAAAGTTATTGAACAAGGAAACTCATGAGTACAAGGATGTCCAGTTACTCCTTGCTTTGTCAGAACGTTTTGGGATACCATGTGCACATTCCATTTTCGAGGCATTGGTGAAGTGATGTTGACGCCTTAAGACTTCTCCATCATTACAAGCTTGAGATTGGACCGTGAAAGAATCAAGATCAATGATTCCTTCACTTCAAAAGAGATTAAGAGTCTCTTTGGCATAATGCCTTCAAAACTGAAGAGCAAAAATGTCTCTTTGATGTGGCTGTATGAGAATATTGAGAACTGTAAAACCATAGCAACCGGTGCATGCATGTTCATGCTTCTCTTCATTGGAACTTTCTTATGCCCGGACTTAGGTAGTACTGTGAGTTTGTGCTAGCTATGGAGTTTGGAGGATATTGACTAAATCAAAATTTATGACTAGGGTGGCATGGCTTACGCTACCCTTTTGCACTTCATGAATCAACTTTCTCGACGTAGCCTCTCAAGCTTAGGTGGTGCACCATTTGTTTGGTAGGTGAGGTTTGGAATTTTTGGTTTTGTGCGGGTTTTCTTTTGAATATTGTTTTGGTTATGTCATAATGATGTGTGCTGATTTTTTTTAAGTTTGGATGTGTGAATATTTTGGGGTTGGTCCTTAGGTTCAGGAAGATGTTGATGGCATATATCTGAGGTTTCTCTATTGGTTGCCCAAATTCCGTCTATCAATGCCTTCCAAGCGTTCTTTGGAAGTTTGGCGCATGGTGATTGACAATTTAACTGTGGTTGATGTGAGTTTGCCATTTTTGATGTGGGGTTTTTGGTGTTTGATTGTGGTGTGGTCTTCTTCTCATTTTGGATTCTTTGTGATTTTCAGATGTCATTGGATCCTTGGTGTCGATGTGAGGAGTATGCTGAATGTGAATGGGCTCTGGACCTGAATAGTCGTCAGGTGTCGCCTTAAGTTCAACACATGTACCCTCCTACAACAATTCTGGTTCCTCCTTGTCCCTTCATCCGGTTCGCTGACCTTCTAGCTAATGAAGAGATCGCTTATGCTTGAATTAGCCATGTTGTTTTAGGGATACCAGGAAATTATTTTGAATTTATTTAAACTCAATTGCAGGGCAATCTAGTTGGCATTCCTGTGACATCGGTATTTCCCTTCCCTTTTGAAGTCAAATTGTATTTCATTTTGTATGCTCATCCTCTATATTTTGGCCTTGTGACAATATTTGCATGTTGCACTTTTAGGTTTCATCTTCTGAAGAAGAGGAAGAGGAAGAAGAGAACCCCCCCTCCTAGTCATGCTAATGGCTTTTCTAGTTCTTTCATGGAGACCTATCCCCACTTTCTTGCATGGCAATATGAAGTGCTGAGTCCTGAAGGGTCGTACAGCTCCATGACTTTAGACAGGCCACAACACACCCAAATGTTCCTTGGCTTCATCTAGTACATTCCTGAATTTTCTAATTTCTTGTCCTCATTTATTTTGGATCACTGAGTTGCTCATGAACTGATGCATTTGTACTTTAGGTCGATGTTGATCTTGGGGAAGAAAGTATGCAAATGATTGAAGGCTTGCAACTGGTAGCACGTACTCAGTATATGTGATCAATGAGGTGAGCTGGGTATAAGATAATGCTTTCTAAGTGTTTTTTGCATGGACTTTCCTGACAATTGATCTAACACTTGTCTTTGTTGATTTTTCAGGTGAGTCGAATGGCATTGGCTGATGCCAACAAAAGATCCTTGGATGAAAGGATCAGAAATCTTGAGCCTGAGAACCGGCTGTAGGAATCTCAGTTTTATGCAAGTCAAGAAGGAAACACTGAAGGCGGCTCCTCTAGAGGTGGGTGAAGGAGGTCTTCGCGTAGACAGACCCAGAGTCCCAATGATGCTTGATTTGTGTTTTTACTTTCTGCAAAAACAAGAAGTGTTTCTTTAGACAAATTTGTATTAATTTCACTTTTTAGCTCTTTGCCCTTGGAATTGATTTTAGAATTCACCTGATGAGATCTTGTAGTACCAATCTTGACTAATTCTGATGGAATTTGCACTTACTTGAATGAGGTAGAGCCAAATGCCACTAGTTTAGAAATGAATGCATGATTTTTGGAAATCTTGAAATCTTGGTTTTTAGGAAAATATGATGATGGTGGTCCCCCCCCCCCCCTTTTTTTTTTTTGAAAATGAACAAGGAATGGTCGAATGCCCCTAGTTTGAGATATGAATTCATGGTCTTGAAAAATCTTAATTTGATCAATTTTTTTTCTCCTCTTTTTTTTTTTTTTTTTTGAAAGTAGTGATGCAAGTGATGTTTTTTTTTAAAAAAAAAAACAAGTGGGTAAGGCATGTTTGAATGCCCCAGTTTATAATTAAAAAAAATTTGAGTGTTAAATGGGGTAAAAAACGGATCTAAAGAGTGCCCGAAAACGCAAAATAGGACAAATTAGCCTTGGTGGAGTTAAGTGTCGTTTGGCACTAGGGGAATGCCGTTCAGCACTTTGAAAGTGTCGATCAACACCTTTAAAGTGCTGAAAGGCACTTTAATGCGTCAACTGGCTTATGCCATGGTGGGCTGACTCCTCACAATTTTTCGACACGTGTTTTGCGTTTTCAAGTTTTTTGAAAGATATTTTCTTCGTTTGTGACCATGAAACACTTTCCTACTCAGCTTCAAACCCTTTGAAACTTATTTAAAACTGATTAAGATCTGAAGTAGCTTACTTTAGCAATATTTCTCACAAACAACTCTCTGAATCAAGGTGAGCAAGACATAATAATCACAAGCAAGTCCATGGCTAACAATCAAAGACCAATTTTACAACCTACAAACTAGAGGGAATCGAGGCTCTGAGGAATGTCAAGATCAAGTGGGATATCCTCTGTGCTGCTGTGAAGTTCTGGGATATTGAAGACCATGTATTCCGATTTCAAACTGCTGAACTTTGTCCCATTATTGAAGAATTTTCAGCTATCCTGGGTTATGATCCTAGCAAGAAATCCGTAGCAGTTTCTTATGATCCTAGGCATAGGGAAAATTTATCTGATGCTCTAGGACTTCCTACTTCAATTACCAATAGCATGATCGAAGGGCACATGGTGAATCTTCGTACGGTTCTTTCTAGATTGATCAATAAACGTACTCATGGAGTGGCTGACAATATACAGAAGAATTTTGGCTTAGCTCTTTGCTTTGTGGGAAAATTCTTGGTTTGCTTTGGAAGGCTTGATTTTGTGGATGCCCGAGCCATAAGTGTTGTTAATCAAATTAAAAATGGTGATAATCCTATTCCTCTGATCTTAGTAGAAACTGTTCTGGGATTGGACTCTGTATTCCATGGTGGAGAGTCACAAAACTTTCTTGGGAGTCTCTTGGCTTTGCAAATATTGTTAATGGAAAGATTGAACATGATTGCCACACCTATTGTTGCTGATTATGGTCTTAACAATTTTCTTAGTAGGACTATCCTCAAATTTGAGTGTCAAATTGAAAGTGACTGGGTGAAACTTCTGAACAAGAAATCTAGCGCCTCCATTCGGTGGTATTGTTATTGGTGGAAGCGCCCACCCCCTTTGTTGCGGTCTCCAAGATCAGATCACATCTTCCTAGTTGGGTTAAGGAAAGCAACTTTCTACAAGGCTGACAAACTTTTGAGACAATTTCAATATAAGCAAGGAATACTTGGTGGAAAAAGAAGAAAACATTTTACTCTCGTGGACATAAATCCTACTTCTATAAGGAACATGTTGTTGGACTTGGAGATGGCTAACTAAGTGGATCAGTCCTTTGTTAAGGTTCACTTTCAAAGGATGACCACGGACTACTCTAACTGGCTAGTGAACAAGATTGTGGACAAGGAGGCTATTATGGTTACTATGAGAAAGCAATTCCTCAGAGACAACCAAGAAAGAGATGAGGCTGACAACTATGAATTTAAAAGGAGAGACCCAGATGACAAGGTACCTAACATAGATGAAAGAAATGGGCGACCCAATGAGAAAAGACTGAAGAAAAAATGACCATCTTTTCTTTGGCTTTGAACATGTTTATTTTAAAAGTGGGTGTGAAACTCTTCAGTTTAGGAATTCTTTAGGAATTTTAAGTTAAGGGCTCTATTTAAGGTGTTCCTAAGATTTGGTTTAGGGTTTAGGTTTTGGATTTTTTGTAATGGCATGGTTTAATGGAATGGTGGAACTTTAGAAATTTTTTTCTTTTTTGCTTAATGGGTAAATGGTGGATTTGGGGAAATTGTGACCGGACCAATGCATGGTTGCCTATGTACCCTCTTGGCAGAAGAATCAGGTCATCACGTAGTTCATTTTTTTTATTTGCCTTAACTTTTGCCAAGGTTGTCCTTTTTGGTTTTCAACCTAGCAGGCTCTATCACTTTTTTTTTCCCTTTTGCATAGATTGCCCTTTTGGGTTTTCAACCTACCCCTTTATTTTTTGACAAACCTAGAAAGGGAAACAATATAATTTACAACCACTTCAGATGTGGTGCTTTGAGACTACCACCTCAAACGTCGTATTTCTTCAATTGATCCATGTTGGTTTTGCTCAATGAAAGGGTTTGCATCTAAGTCCATCAACCTTACTGCTCCCCAAAGTATATCTACTTGATAATGTAAGGACCTGCCTAATTTTGCTTGAACTTCCCGTTTGCATCTTGAATCAGGGCTCGGATCTCTTTTAGCACTAAATCTCCCATCTTCAAATCTCTGGTTCTCACTATTTTGTCAAAAGCTTTCCTAAGCCTCCTTTGGTAACCTTGAATATGGTAAAGGCCTTGAGTCTCTTCTCGTTCATCATGCAGAACTGGTCATATCTGCTTTGCAACCAATCTACTTCAGGGATTTCACTCTCCAGCACTGTTTTCAATGAACGAACACCGATTTTAATGGGGAGGATTGCTTCCATCCCATACATCAATGAACAAGGAGTGGCTCCTATGGAAGATAGAATTGATGTCTTATACCCCCAAAGTGCATAGGGTAATTATAGATGCCAGTCCTTGTAGTTTTTTGTGCTCTTCTTCAAGATTCGCCTTATATTCCTATTAGCAGCCTCAATTTCTCCATTAGTCTGACAATGGTAGGGCGAGGATTTGTGGTGCTGAATGTTGAATTGTCGTAGCAACTTTTTTGTTTCTCCCATAAAATGCAAACCATTGTCTGAGATGATTTCAAGTGGTAAACCATATCTACAAATGACATTGGTCTGAATGAATTGAGCAACTTTCTTTGAATTCAAAACCTTTTATGAGGCAGCTTCTACCCATTTAGTGAAGTGTTGGGACATATGTGATTTGATGTTAGGAACATATGTCAACATTTTATGTATTGGCTAATCCTTTGACAAAACGCACTTTACTTGTAATTAGATAGATCTAGGATGTGTTTAATACTTCAAGAAACAAGGTTTCAAGTTCAAGTGTTAAAGCCATGCAAGTTTGTCCAAGAATCAAGTGAAGAAGTGCTAGATTTTAAATCTTGACAGCTAATCAAGGTTTAAAAGCTGCTGTAGCCCGTGGCTCATCAGCTAGCTCGATAAATGGCTATCTATCGAGGTTTATGAAACTCAGTTTTTCAGGATTGTTTTTCAACTAATTTGTGAGTATGTGTTTGGGCTTTCTTTTCTCACAACCCTAAACATATATAAGGATTATTTTAAGGGCCGTATCAGGTGACACAGTCAAGAGCATAATTGCACAAGAGCATGATTATACAAGTGTGACCGGAAACCTACTTTGCCCTAGTTCTTGAAGAAGTTGTTGTGTTTGTACACCATAGGGTTTTGTAACCAAGCAACTTCATGATCTTCATTGTGTGATGAACTGAAGAACTTTGTAGCCAACATCCTTCTAAAGTTGGTGATCAAGTCGCGTACTAGGATCCGCGCATCTTTTGGTTAGTCACGTACCAATAGCTGTGCAATACAAGGAGAGATTGTCACTACAAAGCAAGTCCAATTGGGCATTGGGGTAAGGGTTCAACTATAGGTTGGTATAAGGTACTAGGATTCATTTATTTGTAACCACTTGTTTTTATAATAGTGGATTCCCAGGAGTGGTGATCTTAAAATCACCTGGTGGGGTTTTTGCCATGTAGGTTTTCTCCATTCGTAAACAAATCACCATGTCATTTAATTTCCACTACATATTTAGTTATTTGGTGATTTGTTTGTGCTACCACACTCATTGCATGTAATCGAACCTAATTAATTCACTTGGCTAATTAATTGGTTAATTTATCACAAAGGGTCAATACATTCTTGGCCTATCAAGTGGTTTTAATCTTTGTTGTGAGATCCATTGACCCCTGTTTGTCATGGATAGAGGATAGTCACCTCCTTTATTTGATGGAACTTCAACAGTAAGGCATTAAATACTTTATTTAGTATGGTCACAAATGAGGAATCTAAGAAGATCTCCTCTACTGAAACTGCAAAGGAGGCGTGGACCATTCTCCAGACAACCTATGAAGGAACCAAGGCTGTCAAGGATTCAAAACTTTAAAGGCTCACTACTAGCTTTAAAGAAATCAAGATGGAGGAAGATGAGTCATTTGATGAGTTCTATGCTAGGCTTAAGGACATAGTGAATTCAGCGTTCAATCTTAGGGAAACCATTCCCGAACCCAAGATTGTGAGAAAGGTGCTCAGATCTCTGGCCGAGAGATTTCATGCCAAGATCACCGCCATTAAGGAATCAAAGGATATTGACAAGAATATTTTGACAGAGCTTGTTGGAAATCTGCAGACCTGTGAGTTGGGTTTGTTTAGGCTCGGGAAGTTAAGCAAGAGCAAGAGCATGGCACTGAAGGCCAAGAGCAGTGACATTGATGAGTCTTCCGATGATGAAGATTCTAAAATGAAGTCCTACATCACCCGATAGTTCAAGAAGTTCATGAAGAATGCCAATGCAAAGGGCTTCGACAAGGACCGTAGGCAATCAAGTTCTTCTCAGTTTAAGAGCCTAGACAAAGGGCAGAAGGATGCTAGGGATGACGGTCAGTACACTGCTCCCTCAAGACCCAAGTGTTTCGGGTGTCAAGGTTTCGGTCACATGAAACAAGAGTGCCTTACCTATTTCAAGTCCATTGGGAAAAGTAAGGCACTTGTTGCAACCTTAAACGACACCGAACCTAAGGATGATTCCAAAAATGAAGATGACGGAATCCTAAATGCTTTCACTGCCAGTGTCAATCCTACTGAGGGGATTGTAGAAGATGGGGATGAAGAATAAAACTTGGTGGAATCAAAATTTGAGAAGATGGATGAGTAATATAACATCCACACAGCCTATGTAAAGTTGTACGAGGTCTCTAAAAAACATTAGAAGCTGTATAGGTTGGCTACCAAGAAGCTCAGTGATGTGGAGCTTGAACGAGAATAACTCTCCACAAAGTTTGATGAAGCAAATCAGACTATTGGAGTACTGAGGTTTGAGAACAATTACTTGGCTGAGAAGACCAAGAAGCTTGAAGCGGAACTGTTCCAAGTGAGAGTTCAGTTGGAGAGGACCTTAAGTGCAAAGCTTGATGAGATGTCAGCATGCAAAAATTTGCCTCCGACTGAACCGTTTTAGGGTATGATCTTTCTTCTCCTAATATTGCTTCTTCTAGTACTACTATTTTTGTTTCTCCTACTAACAATATTGATTCTGAGAATAATGATGCTAAAACTGTGATAGCTAGTGAGAACATAGACAAGGGTAAATCTATCTTAGGAGCACCTCCTAAGCTTGCTAGGAAAGAAACCAAAAATGCTAGGGCTAAGAAGAGTAATGCTCAAAAGTCTAAAGAGAAGAAGCAACATCTCTGTCATCACTGTGGCACAACTGGACATACTCGACCCAATTTCTATAAGTGGTTAGCCACTCAACGAAGCAACAACATGATTTCGTCGGGAAACCAGAATCAGCTTCCATCATCTCTTGTTCCCCTTGGAGATCTCCTCAAGGCCCTCATGTTTCTTTCAAACTTGAACGGTTTCAATTCTTCCCCCTCACCGCCAGTTCAAGGTTTTGCTCAAAGGAAAGGTTCTTCCAAGGTGTGGAAGGAAAAGGGCTCCAAGTGATTTAGTCACTTTTTCTCTCTCCCTGTTTTTGTTATGTTTGCATTACTTATGTGTTTTGCTTTCTTAATTTAAGACAATCTAGTTTTTATGCATTGCTTTATTTGACATGTTTTTGTTTGGTTGTTTTTCAGTTTTGTTTTTATTTTTTTCCTTCATAAAAATAAAATAAAATTTGAAAAATCAGAAAAGTACAAAAACAGTGTGTTTGTGTACTGATAAATTTACAACAATCACACATAAATTTTAAGATTTTCCCACAAAGATAGATGTACATACAAAACAAGCTAAGCTCGTAAATTCACTACGCCATTAGTACAAAGGTACTAGGCCAAACTCTCATTAGATAAACACGACACAAGCGATCAAACTTTTTGGAGATTTTTCAATTTTTTATGGGTTTTTTAAATTTTCAACACACTCAAAAACAGAACAAGTAAAGTAAGATCAACAAAAACAACAAATACAAAACAAAGCTTGTAAAAGAAACATGCTATAAACAGAAGCAATGACACAAGAGGATTAAGTATGTCATGATGCATGAACCAATGGCCCTAAACATTGGAAGTATTAATGCATGTGCATAGAGAGTGATCATACATGAGTACCCTTCTTCACCCACACTTTATGAGTGTTTTGGGTGAGATCCTTAGATGGAGGGGTACGACCAACATAACTTTCCAACCTCAGAGTGAAGCTAGCAAGGCATAGTGAGATGTTCTTCAACATTTCCATAATATCTCCAATGAGATGTCCCTCACTTTCTCCCTTAGCTTGTGCTCCCTTTGATCTTCTCTTTGAACTTTCCTGGCCACACATGGAGTTAGCCTTCTTGAGTGCATAAAGCTTGAAACAATTCAGCCTTGTGTGCCCTTGAACGCCACAATGACGACACACATGCTTCACTTGAGGCCCCCTTTGATTTTTGGGTAATGACTTCCCTTTATCCTTTGGTTTTGCACCAATTGTTCTCTTTACAACAGCAGGGTCTCAATCTCAGGCTTCACTTCTTTTAGTTTCTCAATATTCTTGACTGATACAAACCTCACTTCCTTCTTGGGTTCACTGCTAGAGCTTCCTTCTCCGATATAGTCCAAACCGGTCTTATCATGTGAAGATTTTTGTGAGGATAGCACGTTGTCAAGTTTCTTGATGGCAATACATTCAACCTTGACATTAGCTTGGATAATTTCAAGTTCAAGAAACTTGATCTTAGAATAAGCTTCAACTAATTCTCCCTTGAGTCCTTCTACTTCACACTTCGCTTCCTTAAGTTGCACAAGTGTACACCTATACTCCTCTTCAATCTTCTTCATCTTTTTCACAGCATGGTTTGCAACCTTGACGTATTAGCCACAATCTTCTAGCAAAGCATCATATTCTTCATGAAGGTTGTTCTCACCTTCATTATGGCATACATCTTCATCTTACGAGTCCTCAACTTCCTCACCCTCAGAATGCTCACCAAGTTCATTAACCAAATTGGTCAAATCATCCTTAGAATCAACGGAGGTAATTGCCATGAAGGCCTTATAATTTCCATCACTATCACACTCTCCTTCCGTGTTTGAATTTGAGCTTTTGGAGTCGCTAAGAGTGGTGGCAAACACTCTACCCTTCCCTTTCAAATAGTGGGGACATTCCTTCTTGAGATGTCCATGACCGCTACATTTGTAGCACACGATTCCTTGAAGGGGTTGAGAGCCCTTCCCATCTTTCTTCTTAAACTCCTTACTATCACCTTTGGAGGATTAAAACTTTCCTTTGCTGAACGACTTCCCACTATTTTCATCTTTAGAAATTTCCGAAACTCCTTTGCAAGGAATGCTACCTCCTTCTCCACATCATCTTCTTCGAAGGAGTCATCCATTCTCTCGTTGATGGTTTTGAGAGCAAGTTATGGGAAGGCAGTCCAAGCTCATATGTTTGGAGAGATCCAATGAGTTCTTGAATCTTGACCTCATCCAAATCTTTGCTCTTTTCTATAGTAGTGACCTTTGCACAGAAGCTCTCCAGTAAAGACCTCAAAATCTTTCTCACCACCTTAGCACCCTCAATCTTCTCTCTAAGATTGAGCTTGGCAATTACGATTTCATTGAGCTTCCCATAGAATGAATCAAATGACTCATCATCACTCATCTTGAGCTCTTCAAATCGGGTTGTAAGCATTTGGAACTTTATGTCCTTGACTTTCTTGGTACCTTCATAGGTAGTCTCAAGAATTGTCCAAGCTTCCTTGGCGGTCTTCACATGTGATATCCTATGAAATTCATCATTAGACACACCACAAAAAATAGCATTAATTGTTTTACTATTGGCATTGGCCAAAGCAAGAGCTGCCTTGTTCCATTTGGACTTGGCAGTCGTGGGTCTAACATACCCATTCTCAACGGAATCCTATACAAACTCATCTATAGCACAAAGGAATGCCCTCATACAAACTTTCCATAACACGTAGTTTCTCCCATCAAAGAATGGTGGAGCATTAAGCGATTGTGATCAATCCATCATAAAAGGGGTCTAGGATTGCATTTAGGTAATGAAACCACAACAAGTGCACCCACTCTGATACCAATTGAAAGCTCGGATATGTGTTAAAGACACAAGAGCTGTTAAGACCCCAAATTAAAAGATTACAGCTCGGTTGATTTTACTCTAACTTAAACTAAGTGCAGAATAGAGTAAATGCGATCGAACAAATAATAAAACTACTCTAAGCCATATTCATCATATAACAGCAGTAAAATGAAAGCTAAAATAGTAGGAAAGTGAAATGAAAACATAAGATAACATGCCGATATGTTATTGAAAAGGAAACCGAAGAACTTGACGAAAAACCTCTCCATCACCCTCCAAGCAGTAAGTTGATCCACTAGAAAATAAGTTGGGATACACTAATAGCAAAAGACCCTTCAAGCCTAATCTACCTAATGCACCTAAGCCATCCAAGCTCCTACTCCAACAAAACTTCACAGAACCATGTCTTGTCTAGCTTTCTTAATCCCGCAATGCGCCCGATTGCATCCACCAAAGCTTGGCTTCTTCCAACGCTTCCGAGCAGCACTAAAACCTCACTTGACACTTTGATTGGGTGTGGTAAGTTGTTAGGACATATGTGGTTCACTTGTTAGGAACATATGTCATTATTTTATGTAATTGGCTAATCCTTTGACAAAACATACTTTACTTGTATTCAGGTAGATCTAGGATGTGTTTAATACTTCAAAGAACATGTTGCTCAAGTCTAGTATTAAAGCCATGAAGACTGGACCAAGAAACAAGTGAAGAAAATCTGTTCACTAAAGTTGGACAGATAGCTCGACACCTGCAGACAGATAGCTCGACAGCTTCTCGACAGATAGCTATCTATCGAGGTTTAATGAGGCTCGACAGATACTATCTATCGAGGTATCTATTGAGGTTACAGAAATCAGAATTTTCAGATCTGATTTTCGGCCCATGCTTATGGATTTGTGTAGGGTTTCTTTTCTCATAACCCTAGACATATATATAAGGCTTATTTTAAAGGCTGTCACATAAGAGAATACAAGGAGAACACATGCAAAAGGTGACCGGAGCCTTATTCTCTATGAAAGAAACTACTATGTCTTTGCGCCTTAGGGTTTTGTGACCAAGTGCTTCTTGATCTTCATTGTTGATGAAGTGAAGAACTTTTTAGCCAACATTCTTCTTCCTCAAGTTGGTGAGTGAGTCATGTACTAGGATTCATACAAAGAAGTTAGTCATGTACTGGGATCCGTGCATCAAAGGGTGGCGTTCATATATTGAAGAGTTCAAAGGTTCTGAAGCGGTAGAAGGTTTTAGCTGTAAGTTCATGTACAGAGATTGTAGAGTCTAAGGACAAATGTTTTGTACTAAATCTGAAACTTCTCTTTACTATAGTGAATTGCTTTTCGGGAAGGTTTCCCCCCAGGTTTTTTACTGTGAAACTGGTTGGTTTCACTGGTTTTCCTGGGTCATCATATCTTGTCTTATTTATTTTTCCGTTGCATTATTTGTGACATGATATTGATGTTTTTTTGTTTTAACAAGTTCTATTTATAATAAATCTAATTAACAACTTGAGTTTAAAACTTGTTAATTATATCAACTAGGGTCTAAATTTCCCATCATAAGTGTTTAGTCTATCAACCTCTCAAGGATATGGATATGGAGAGGTAGGAGTATGAGGAAAACTACAAAGGATTGTGTAGATGATTGTTGGTATAACAATCTCTAATTCTCAAGTGTATATGCTAGGGTTTTCTCTCTAAAAAGAACTCCTCACAATATGTCGGTAATGTGGGTATATATAGTGTGGGTGAAGACATGGTGGAGCAGATAAGCCAAAATAGTGAAACAAAATGTTTCGCGGGTATTTCGCGAGAAGGCCTGACCCGTGAGATACTCGCAAAAATCAGCTGTCACCAGATTGTCATAACTCTTCACATTCTAGTCATGTGCTTTTCACGTGGCTTACTTCGCGGGAATTTTACTCGCGAGATACTTACGAAAACCACTCCTTTTTCAATGCAAACTTGAGTCTTCACACTCTCTCTCATGCACAACCCATATAATGAAATCCCACATAAAATACAGGGTAAACATGACTGAACAAAATTACAATCAAATTTGGCACGGAATTAAGGTCAACATAAAATAGTTGTAAATAACAACTTTACACCATTGGCTATCAAAATTTTAGCTTAATAAAAATTTTGAGTAAAGAGATATGATCAACATATTGAAATGTGTTTAGATTTGAAAAAAATCAACTTACTCTTATCCAAATTTTTTTTTTTAGGATTTTCTCCATACATTTTTTGCTTATTTTTTAAGTTGATCTGGCTTGATTCTTAAACAACCCTACCTTATTTTCTAAGAAACTAACATGTCTATAAATAGAGTAGACCACCTAACATTCAGCATCCCTAGCTTCCCCTTACGTTAAAAAAATTTTGGAAACTCTGCTTTAGGAATTTCTTTTTTGTTAAGTGATACTACTTTAGATCTCAGAGAGATTCATTCTCTCTGATCTCTAAAGTAATCCTTTCTCATGGAGAAAATTCGTGCAAGTAGATTTTTAGTTTGTAAGTCCTTTTCTTTCTATGTTTCCATAATTCATATATTTGTTTGCATGCAAGTCAAAGTTTATTTATGTATTTCTTTCATGTTTTATGATTAATCTGTTCATCTCATAATCATATGATTCATGCATAATAGATCTAAGATGGTTTATGAAGTTCTTTTTAAGAATCTATTACTCTTTTTCATCAAATCTTTTTTTACAACAAATAAAAACAGATTTAAGTTTTTCATCAAATCTCACATGTTTTCTCAATATATAAAAATAGATTTGGATTTTCTATCAAATCTCAAGTTTTCAGCAATATTAAAAACATATTTGGATTTTTCTATCAAATCTCATGTTTTCTACAAAAATAAAAACAAATCTGAATTTTTCTCTCAAATCTCATGTTTTCTACAATAAAAAAGACAAATCTGAATTTTTCTCAATAATAAAAACAAATCTAAAGTTTCCTCTCCAATCTCATGTTCTCTTTTATAATAAAAATAGATCTGAATTTTTCTTTTTCAATTCATTGTTTCTTTTTCATAATAAAAATAAATCTGGATTTTTCTTTATAATTTTCTTATGTTCTAAATAAAAACAGATCTAGAATACCTTTTCAAAATTTCTCTTAGTTTAAAAAAGAGTAGATTCATAAACTTTACTTCTTGACTTAATTTTAGATTTGTTATTCAAACACATGTTGCATCTCATCATTGCATGTTAATGGGTACTTAAATGATCATTAGAGTCTAGAAGACCGGATTTTGTCTGGGCAAGATGGTGCCTAACACCTTCCCATCCTATAACCTAGCCCCCAGACCATAGATCTTAGGTTTGTAGAGTAGTCTTTATTGTTGATAGATTGTAACTAGGACAGAGAGCTTTGTAATTCTTTACTAGATTGTAATTAGGACCAAAGCCATGTAAAGTTTCTTTCACAAATTGTAAATGTTCAAATAAATAAAAACTCAATGTTATTCATGCACTTGGTATTTTTTATAGGTTTTTCTTATTCTCTTGTAAAACATAAAAAATAAGTGGCGACTCCACAATAAACAAAACTCCAAAAGAGAGGTGTTGATGGTTTCTCTTTTGTTGAGGGCGCAGTCACTCACACCTCCCTCTCAAAGCACTTTGCCCACAAGGTGGGGGTATTGTTGTTGAAGAGTATGGAGGAGCTCCCAAGTCGCATCTTTTGTAGAAATGTCCTGCTAATGAACTAAAACTTTAGTCACAGCCTTGTTGTGCAGCTTCTTCATCCTTATTTGAATAATGGCTTGAGGTTCAAGGCATAAAACACCATCTGAATCCACTGGTGGTAGGTTAGTTAAGGTCTGAACATGATCTCTTGTTAGGATTAGTGCCCTTAAATCCTATTGTATGATGCTATGTATGATATTATGTATGACATTGTGTATGACTTAATATTGTGATTAATAAAGTTTTTTATTTTTATCTAAAATAATGGTAACATAAATATTGGGACATTATCATATAGTCCATGAGATGCATAGTATGTGACTTATGTGATTTAGTCTCAGAAGATATAAGTCACAAGTTCTTTGTAAACTCAGAATTTATAGTTCGTAGTCGGTGATGAAATTGGGTATTTCATCTACGAAGACTATAATGTATCAACTAAGATAATCTGTCTTGATCATGGAAGTGGAGACTTCTAGTTGATATGTTGATATGTTTTAAGAGTTAAGATATATTGAATTGGGCCGCTGTGAGATTTATTATTCTCCTAACGACTGTCAAATGAATAATAAATCTCACGACTTCTATTTGCATGAACTCTTAATCCTTAGAGAATAATGAACCTGATCATGACATGTAGGTTGCTTTGATATATTAGGAGTAAAATCTAAAGTAACGGTCAAAATCTCAGTATGTTGGGCAGTCATATTTAGTGTTGATGGAACATATATTCTCAAGATGGAATTCATAATCTCTTAACGGAGATATAAAATATTCCCTTGAGATAAGTTTAATGAGTTTGGTTATTTAGAGTGTTAGGCCTAACCACTTTGGTAAGAAGTTACTAAAGTATATATTTATGAAATTGGATTTCATAAATATGTGATGAATAATTTTAAAGGATTAAACTGGGTACTCAAGGATAAAATGTAGTAATTTACAAAGTGGCAATCTACGTTTATGATTTTGTGTTACTACGAATATTTTATGAAGGGGTTGCATGTATAATAAAGTCTTGGGATATAATTTATTAATAAGGCCTAGAGTGCAATTATATTTATATAGTGGTATTAAATATAATTAATGGTAACTTTGGATTTGTCAAGAGTTGACAGAAAAGCCCAAGGCCCATTGGAGCTAGTGTTTTATTGGTCCCTTTTGGTCCCACTCCAAGCTACACATTAAAGCCCAATTGGAAAGGCCCAATAGGCCAGCCCAATTAGATAATCAGTTAGTTATAAAGGGAGAAACATACAGAATTTTTATTAGTGATATAAGAAATGGTGTGTATGTGAGAGTGAGACACATTTTCATTCTCCCTTTGAAAACTGATTGAGAGACCACACATCTTGGGCGTAAAGTGGAATTGGAGTGAAGATTAAAAGTATTCCCGAGTACTTCAATCTTTGGTTTTGAATTTCACCACACCAAGGTGTTGGGGTTTATGCCCTAAAACCCAATTTATTGGCATGTATATAATAATTAAATTGTTTAATTATATGAGACTATCTATAAATGAACTAAGACATTATCATAGTCCATGAGATGCATTGTATGTGATTTATGTGAAAAGTCACAGAAGATATAAATCACAAGTTCTTTGTAAACTCAGAAGTTTAGTTCGTAGTCGGTGATGAAATTGGGCGTTTCATCTACGAAGACTATAACATATCAACTAAGATGATTTGTCTTGATCATGGAAGTGGAGACTTCTAGTTGGTATGTTGATATGTTTTAAGAGTTAAGACATATTGAACTGGACCGCTGTGAGATTTATTATTCTCCTAATGACTGTCAAATGAATAATAAATCTCACGACTTCTATTTACATCAATTCTAAATCCTGAGAGAATAATGGACTTGATCATGAGATGTAGGTTGCTTTGATATATCAGAAGTGAGATCTATTAGTTACGGTCAAAACCTCAGTATGTTGGGCATCCACATTTAGTGTTGATGGAACATATATTCTCAAGATGGAATTCATAGTCTCTTAACGGAGATACAAAATATTCCCTTGAGATAAGTTTAATAGGTTTAGTTATTCAGAGTGTTGGGCCCAACCACTTTAGTAAGGAGTTACTAAAGTATATATTTATGAAATTGGATTTCATAAATATATGATGAATAACATAAAGGATTAAACCGGGTACTCAAGGATTAAGATGTAGTAATCTTCAAAGTGGCAGTCTATATTCATGACTTTGGATTACTACGAATATTTTAATGAAAGGGTTGCATGCATAATAAAGTCTTGGGATATAATTTATTAATAAGGCCTAGAGTGCAATTATATTTATATAGTGGTATTAAATATAATTAATGGTAACTTTGGACTTGTCAAGAGTTGACGGAAAAGCCCAAGGCCCATTGGAGCTAGTGTCTTATTGGTCCCTTTTGGTCCTACTCCAAGCCACACACTAAAGCCCAATAGGCCAGTCCAATTAGATAATCAATTACTTATAAAGAGAGAAACATACAGAATTTTTCTTAGTGAAAAAAAATAAGAAACGGTGTGTGAGAGAGTGTGAGACACACTTTCATTCTCCCTTGAAAACTGATTAAGAGACCACACATCTTGGGCGTAAAGTGGAATTGGAGTGAAGATTAAAAGTGTTCCCAAGTGCTTATAATCATTGTTTTGAATTTCTCCACACCAAGGTACGCCATCTTGTTCTTAAATTCTGAAATTTACATAGTGCACGTTATCAATCATGAATGAAATAGATCCTTGTTCGTTGCTTCCGCTGTGGGTTTTGCATGAGATGCAAAACCAGAATTTTTCCTTCACAAGGTACGCTATCTTGTTCTTAAATTCTGAAATTTACGTAGTGCACGTTATCAATCATGAATGAAATAGATTCTTGTTTGTTGCTTCCGCTGTGTATTTTGTATGAGATACAAAACCAGATTTTTCCTTTATCTCCCTATTTAGGTTTCAAACAAAAAACATGAAAAACGGGGTGAAGTTTGGAATGAGAGGGTAAATTCAATTTATAAGCAACCTGACCTACCCTTTTAAGGATTTGGAATGGTCCATAAACCTTGGCGATAGCTTCAAATTAGCTTTAGTGGCCAAGGACTTTTTTCTATAAGGAAGAAGCTTTTGAAAGAGCCAATCTCTCTCCTAAAATTCCCTATCAGTCCAATGCTTGTCAGCTTGAGACTTGGTTCTCTGTTGGGCTGCAACCTGATTTTGCTTAAGTAAAGCAAAAGCAACTGTTTTGGATTTAAGGTGAGCATCCACTGCCTCCAATTTGTGTTTACCAGGAATGTAATGTAGTAAAGTGGGAGAAAGGATAGCCATAAAGGGCCTCAAAAGAGCTAGTTTTAGTAGAGGTATGGAAGTTTTTGTTGTACCAAAACCCAACTAATGCCATAAAGACCACTGTCTAGGGTGCTCCCCTGCATAACATCTCAAGTAATGCTCCAAACCTTTATTGAGTACCTCAGTTTGGGGATGGTAATTAGGTGACTCTCATGAGCTCTAAATGCATTTTTATGAATGTTAGATTCTTTCATTCTAATTTGATGATAACTAGACCTTAAATCTAGTTTAGAAAATATTTGTGCACCACATAGTTCATCTAAAAGCTTATCAACAACAGGGATGTGAAACTTATCTTTTACTATTTTTTTGTTGAGGGCTTTGTAGTCAATACACATCGTCCAAGAGCCATCCACTTTTCGAACCAGAAGCACAGATTAAGAAATTGGACTTTGGCTAGATCTGATTGCCCCTGTTTCCAGCATCTCTTGCACAATCTTCTCTATCCCATTCTTTTGGTAGAAAGGATACCTATAAGGCCTAACACTGATAGGTTGAATGCCCTCCTTAAGCACTATTTGATGCTCATGTCCTCTATTTCGTGGTAGCCCCTTTGGTGTATTAAATACATAATCAAATTGTCGCAATAGCTCTTGCAAGGCTACATTAGATTGAGGTGAATGTTGAAATATTTTTGACACCATAATCTTTATTACCAGGCCCTTCTTAGGTGAATTTTTTTGTTAAATATTCACTCTCTTGAAACCTTGGCCCCATTGATTTCAAACCTTGCAACAAAACTTGCTAACCTTCATATGTGAAATTCATATTGAGTTGTTTTAAGTAGCAGTGAATTAACCCCAATGTACTTGGCCAATGAATTCCTAACACCACATCATAACCTTCCATAGGTAAAGCAAATAGATCAACCTTGAAAGTGTGACTCTGCATCTTAATCAGTACCCTATTATAGACCCCTTCACTCCTTATCATAGACCCATCTGCAATCTTGACTTCCATAGCTGCTCCTTGCATCACTAAGGCAGCTTTGGATATAATAAAGGGATCGATGGAGTTATGATTATTGCCAGTATCAAGAAGAATGGTAGCCTTAACTCCCTTGATAAACCCTATTAACCTCATTGTTCCAAGATTTGGGCTTCCCAAGAGAGCATTTAATGATATTTCGAGGTAAGTCATGGCATTTTTTTTCCTTCTCAATTCTTCCTTCAATCACTGCTAGTTCTAGCTCTTCCAAATGTAATTCTTGTTGGTTCTCTTCATTATGGACCATTTCCATGAGGAAAATCTTGGGGCTTGTCTTACATTTATGAGCTAAATGCCATTTCTCCTCACAATAATAGCATAAGCCCTTCTTTCTCCACTCTTATATTATTGTAGGGCTAATTTTATGAATTGAAACTCTAGGTTTGGAATCTAATTTGGGAAGGCCAAGTATTGATGGTTTGGTTTGTTGCCCGCCCTGTATCTCTTGGTTTGAAGGCACCTTTCCTACTGCTAATCTAGTACTCCTCTTAGATCTTTGCTAATCCAAAGACTTGATGCAGAGAAGATGGATTAAGCATTCTAACAGGTAATCTAATATCATCTCTAAGGCCACTCAAGAAATAACTCAACCTATGTGATTCAGATAACCCTTTAATTCTATTTGATATAACCTTAAACTAAGCTTTGTAATTAGACACAGTTGAAGTTTGTTTAAGTTTGGTAAGGCATTCCATAGGATTATCATTAGCACTTGGCCCAAACCTAGTGTGAAGTGTGCCTTTAAGAAAGATTCCCACCCATCAAAACTATGCATCTTGGAACCACTCTAATGTAGATACTTCCATGTAATAGGAAGCCATGAGAATCCTCTCATGATTGGGATGTCACAGTACTTGAAGTATTGTGTGGCCTTATAGATCCAACCAGTTGGATCTTCCCCATCAAACATAGGAAATTCTAATCTTATTTTCCTAGGGAATGAACCCATACCTCCATTGGTCATCATTAATTCCTCTTTTTTATTGCTATTGGTGGGTTTAAGTGGTGTAATTAACCTAATTTCTTTAACAGGCTCAGATAATTGGGTAAGTTGGTCGCTGTGTTATGATCTCAATAGCTCTTTGATGTTGATCTTGTTTCATTTTTACCCCGACAACTATCTCAAATAATTGGGAATATCTGGCACTGGTACCTTTTGCCATGGCTGGTGTTAGGACATATGTGATTGGATGTTAGAAACATATGTCAGCATGTTATGTATTGGTTAATCCTTTGACAAAACACACTTAACTTGTATTTGGATAAATCTAGGATATGTTTAATGCTTCAAGGAACAAGAGTTCAAGTCCAAGTATTGAAGCCATGCAAGTCTATCCAAGAATCAAGTGTTGGATTTTAAATCTCGACAGCTAGTATCTATCGAGGTTTAAAAGCTACTGAAGCCCGTGGCTCGACAACTAGCTTGATAAATGGCTATCTATCGAGGTTTATGAAATTCAGTTTTTCAAGACTGTTTTTCATCCAATCTGTGATATGTGTTTGGGTTTTCTTGTCGCACAACCCAAAACATATATAAGGATTATTTTAAGAGCCATATTAAGTTGCACAGCCAAGAGCACAATTGTACAAGAGCATAATTCCTCAAGTGTGACCGGAAACCTAGTTTGCCATTATTCTTGAAGAAGCTGCTGTGTTTGTACACCGTAGGGTTTTGTGACCAAACAACTTCGTGATCTTCATGTGTTGAAGAACAGAAGAACTTTGCAACCAACATCCTTCTCAAGTTGGTGATAAAGTCGCGTACGAGGATCCGCGCATCTTTTAGTTAGTCACGGGAGCCGTGCAATACAATGAGAGATTGTCACTACAGAACAAGTCCAATTAGATATTGAGGTAAGGGTTCAACTGTATATTGGTATAAGGTATTGGGATTCCTTTACTTGTAACCGATTTTTTTGATAATAGTGAATTCTCGGGAGTAGTGACCTTAAAATCAACCGATGGGTTTTTTGCCCTGTAGGCTTTCCCCATTCGTAAACAAATCACCGTGTCATTTAATTTCGCTGCCTATTTAGTTATTTGATAATTTGTTTGTGTTGTCATGCTCATTGCATGTAATTGAACCTAATTAATTCACTTGATTAATTAATTGGTTAATTCATCACAAAGGGTCAATACATTTTCGACCTATCAGCTAGATTGTTGCTCTGATACCAATTGCGGTAAACATTCTTGACTACTTCGAGGGAGTCTTCCTCCAAGAACTAGAAAGAGATAAAGAAGGAAGAAAAATAGAGAGATTCAAGAAGAAAAGTTGTAGTCTTATTTTCTCATGCCTTCTCATGCCTCCACTCTGTCACCTTACAAGTATTTATGGGTTCAGTTCTCTTTACCAAAGCAGCAGCTAACTAATTGCTTACATCAGTACTAATAGACAATTACATCAGCACTAACAAACTATTAGCTTTAGCTATTTACTAGTAAAATAACAGCACATCACACAAGCTGACGTGTCAGCATCATTGCAAAGCTTACTATTAGTACCGGGTCAGCCATGGTATATTTAAAGTGTGATCCAAAACCTAGGATGTGAGAATATGTGGAACACTACTTGACATAATCCAGATGACAGTTGAGGATTTCTATATTTCCAGTCTCATTTCATGCACACTTTTATTTTTTAATGAGTTGGTTCAATCGAGGCAAAGACAAAGGAGTTGGTTCAGATGACAGTTTAAGGTTTTTTTATGGGAACAAATAAGGGTGAGATTCATGATACCTCTACCCCGAATTTTGTGGAGAGTATTAACGTGAATTCAAATGATAGGCTGGTGGACAAGGTGTACAAGGAGAGTAACATGTTAGTGAGTGGGCCGAGTGAATTGAAATCAACAAAGTTGAAGTCTACTTGGACACGTATAATGAGGATGGATTATGGGCTTGGTGGGCTTCCTGGGGCCAGCGAGATACCACTGTTGGGAAAGAGAGGTAAATCATGTGAAGCTGATTATAGCAGTCAGCAGGATCGTGAAAGTGTGCAGCATACTAAACGTGGAAAGGTAGTGATGAATTCCTTAAAATCTGATGATGGATCGACGAGGGTGGAGTACCACCCTTGCCGGAAGCAATGAGGCTACGAAGCTAGAACTGCCAAGGGCTTGGGAACCCTTGGATAGGTCATAGCCTTCGCAAAATAGTGAGGGAACAAGCTCCCACCGTTTGCTTCTTGATGGAGACTCGGTTAGATAAGGAAGGGTTTGAAAAGTTGTATGGTGAACTACCTCTTCCGAATAAGATTATTGTTAAACATCCTAATTCAGGAGGTGGATTAGCATTGATATGGAAGAATGAAGTACAACTACAATTAGTGAATTACACAGCAAATCATATTTTGGTTAAGGTTCGGGAGGATGATGGATTTGAATGGTGGTTAACAAGTTTTTATGGTCGGCCTGAGGCGTGTCAACGGTATAAATCTAGGGAGTTACTAGCCCATATTAGGACTTTTGTGGAGGGGCCTTGGCTTTGTATTAGGGACTTTAATGCAATAAGCCAAACTACGGAAAAGCTTAGTAAACGACCATCTCAGATGAGTCAAGTTGATGCATTCTGTGAAGCATTGGAGAATTGTCAATTGGAGGACTTGGGCTATAAGGGATATCCTTACACTTGGAATAACAAAAGACCGGGGGATGCTAACACAAAAATGAGGTTGGATAGGGCGGTGGCAACAAAACCATGGAGAGACAAATTCCAATTAACCACAGTGAACCATCTTTCTCCACATGCATCAGATCATCTCCCTATTGTTCTTCAAACAAATCATTATGGGAGGAATGGTCTAAAGCCAAGAGCTGGTTTCAAGTTTGAAGAAAATTGGTTGTTATGCGAAGATTGTGAGACGGTGATTAAAGAAGCATGGAGTGTGGATGTGGGTGGCATGAATGGTATGGCTCGGCTTAAGCAGAAAATTGAAGTTTGTGGAGAAGATTTAAGAGCATGGGGTTCTTCAAGGTCTAGGCTGAATGATGAGGAGATAAAGCAGCTCCAAAAACAGCTTAAAATTATTAATGCAGCCGAGAGAACTAAGGAGTCTAGATCTGAATTTTTGATTGTGAGTAAAACATTGGATGATCTTATGTTGAAACAAGAAATTTTCTGGGCCTAGAGATCTAGAATTGCTTGGCTGAAGCATGGGGATAAAAACACAAGATTTTTTCACTCTAAAGCATCTCAAAGGCAAAGAAGAAATCATATTCATGGAGTTAAAGATGTGAATGGAGAGTGGGTGGAGGAAGTGGAGAAAATAGCTGAAGTTGCTACTAACTATTTTGATAGTTTGTTTAATGCAAGTGTGTGTGACCAGATTCAGGATTGTCTTAATACTGTGGAACATCAGATTACTCCTGACATGCATCAGATATTGTCCAGTGATTTTACGGCTGATGAGATTAAAGTGGTGTTGTTTCAAATGGGGCCAACAAAGGCTCCAGGACCTGATGGTATGAATGCTCTATTTTACCAAAAGTTTTGGCATGTTGTGGGAGATAATGTTGTTTCTGCTATATTGGATTATCTGAATTTTGGTGTGATGCATCCTGATATTAATCATACTAATATTGTGTTAATTCCCAAAGTGAAGAATCCTGAGAAAATGTCTGATTTTAGACCTATTAGTTTATTTAATGTTAGTTACAAAATTATTTCTAAGGTGTTAGCTAATAGGCTAAAACAAATTCTTCCAGCCATTATATCTCCTACTCAGAGTGCCTTTGTCCCAGGCAGTCTTATTACAAATAATATCTTGGTGGCATATGAGACCTTGCATACTATGCATGTGAGGAAAAAAGGCAAAAAAGGTTCGATTGCTTTGAAGCTTGACATAAGCAAGGCATATGATTGGGTTGAATGGCCTTTTTTACAAGGTATGATGCATAGGATGGGGTTTCCTGATAGGTGGATTGGTTGGGTGATGGGTTGTGTTACCACACCCTTTTTTTCCATTATAATTAATGGTAAGCCTTATGGGAATATCAACCCTTCTAGAGGGATTCGTCAAGGTGACCCACTATCACCATACCTGTTCCTACTATGTGCAGAAGGGTTGACTTCACTATTATCAAAGGTTGAGAATGATGGACGAATTCATGGGGTATCTGTCTGTAGAAGAGCGCCAAAAATTACAAATTTAATGTTTGCTGATGATTCCTTACTTTTTTGTAGAGCTACACAGGGTGAGGTGGAAGTGATTAATGGGGTTTTGCAGGTATATGCTCACGCTTCTGGTCAATGCATAAATATGGATAAGTCATTGGTATATTTTAGTAGTAATACTCCTAATCAACAAAGGGAGGAGATTGTGGCTGCTTTGGGTGTTAAACAGGTGGAGAAGTTTGAAGCATATTTAGGGCTGCCTACGTTGGTGGGAAGGGCCAAATATCAAACATTTTCTTATTTAAAGGATAGGGTTTGGAAAAAATTACAAGGGTGGAAGGGTAGGATGTTATCAAGAGCTGGGAAGGAAGTGCTTATAAAAGCCGTTGCTCAATCCATACCAACATATACTATGGGGGTATTTCTACTACCGGTGAAATTATGTGATGAGTTGAATGCTATGTGTGCAAAATTTTGGTGGGGTCAGATTGGCAATGAGAGGAAAATACATTGGAAGAATTGGAATGTTTTGTCTCGGCCAAAAAATGAAGTGGGGATGGGATTTAGAGATTTAAGATATTTTAACCTTGCCATGCTAGCAAAACAGGGGTGGAGGATGCTGCATGATCGAAGTTCTCTATTATTTCAATGCTTTAAGGCAAGGTACTTTTCTTGGTGTAATTTTTTGGAAGCGACTGAATCACCAAATTGTTCTTATGTATGGAAGAGTATGGTTGCTGCATTACCTATTCTTAAGAACGGGTGTTGTTGGCGAGTGGGGAATGGTGAATCCATCAAAGTATACTTGAACAAATGGATACCTAAATGCTCAGCAAATAGGATTCTGCACTGGGGACAAGATGCTGATAGAGAGATGCTAGTGTCAGAGCTTATTGATACTGAATTAAATGGGTGGAGACGTGATACTATTCTGGAAAAATTTAGTGAGGAGGAGGCTACTGCTATCTGTAAAATCCCATTGAGCCGAAGGAACATTGTTGATTCAGTGGTATGGATGTATACCAAGCATGGGAAATACTCTGTTAAGTCCGAGTATCATCTGGCAAGGAAAGTGGTAAGGAATGATGATGGGGTTGGCAGCTCGGTAGGGGCTGGCGGTCAGCAAATATGGAAGAAACTTTGGCAGCTACGTGTGCCAAACAAAATAAAAATATTCGGCTGGAGAGCTTGCCAAAATATTCTCCCAACCCGAATGAATCTTGCTCGACAGAAAATAATATCTGAGATGGGATGCCAATGCTGCACAGGGGTGCCTGAATCTGAAATACATGCAATCTGGGAGTGTGGAGTTGCGCAAGACGTGTGGGCTGGCTATGCTATAAGGTTGCAGAAGTGTACCACTGATTTCCCTAACATTATGGCTTTGTTTGAGTATGTTTTGGACAGGTTTTCAGTAGCTGAGATGGAGGAGTTTCTTGTTCAAGCCTGGTTTATTTGGAATCAGAGAAATGCCATTGTACATGGAGGACAAATGAGGGATCCGAAGTGGCTGAATCAGAGAGCAGGGGAGTATTTAGATGAGTATCGAAATGCTCAAACTCATATAAATACTCCACACACACAGCCACAGACCGGACAGAGATGGAAACCACCCCCTTCACAGTTGTACAAGCTTAACTTCGATGCCGCAGTATTTGCTGGAATTCAGAGATCGGGATTTGGAGCTGTAATCAGAAATTCTGCAGGTGAATTAATGGTGGCAATGTCTGTCAAAGGACCCTCGGTTAGCTGCAGTGAAGAAGCAGAGGCGTTGGCGTGTCGAAAAGCTCTTGAATTCGCTGTGGAGTCAGGTTTTGCTGAGTTGATCATAGAGGGTGATAACGTTGCTGTTATGAAGGCAGTAGCAAGCACTTCAGGCGATCATTCTTTGCTGGGACATGTGTATGAGGATATCAAATGCAGCATTCATGGTTTGCAATATGCTGATATAAGTTGTATTAGAAGAGGGGGAAACCAGGTTGCCCATATTTTGGCCAAATATGCTAGAAATGTTGATAATGAATTGTATTGGCTAGAGGACTCTCCTCCCCCGGTTATAGAAGCCTTGTATCAAGATTGTTTAAACATGAATGAATGAATATTGGTTTTGTTTTCAAAAAAAAGATTCAAGGAGTGTTTGACCGTGGCCAAATCAGATGAAAAAGATGGTACTCATAAATCCAAGATGACACAACTCACTTGGGCTTAGCAAGAACTACCGATGAATTGAGTTTCACATCGAATTGGTATCTTACTTATTTGGTGTACAGTAAATAAATTTTGTTCTTGTTGGCTCCACCTCAATGATGTGCAGTGATTCTGGGGAAGTGTTTTATGTACAAATATATGTACATATGAAAAAATAGATTGAAGCATCTGTGACTCGAAAATCTCAAATGACTTGGTTATTTACAGAATTGATACTGCGAAATATTAGTTTTCTTGTTTGATCAATGGCATTCCTCCTGTCCATTCCTGAACATAGGAAACAGTACCTCTTTATCTCAACCTATTGAATCTTATGCGGTTATAAACCCATTATAAAAAAATAAAATAAAAAATTTAAAAAGGAAGAGTTTGGTTGCCAACCTTCAGCTTCAATTTTCACACTCATTTAGTTTCAGTTTTCACAATTGATCTTTAAATTTTTTTTCCCCATGGGCAGGATTATTATTGAATTCAAACCTCTATCTCAACTGGTTGAGACATTAATTCAATGGTTCAAAAATAGATGTAGTTGGCCCTTTGAAGCATCTGTGAGTGTTACAACAAAGGCAGTTGTTCAGCAAATGAGAAGCAAGCATTGGCAGAATTAGTTCAAAATTAAATAAGTGGAAGGAACATAAAACTTGTTAGACTGAGACCATGAGCTTGCCATTGCCCGTAGGTTTAAGAATTAGTATGTTTGGACTAACCGCTCTCAGTTAATTACGTAATTTGTTAGTTTTATTGTACTATTGTACTTTTGTTAACTTGCAAAAAAAAAATTTAAAAATAAAAAATAAATAAATAAAAAAACTAACACAGAGAGTGTTAGGAGTGTGTGTGGTATGTTGAGATGCTATGAGTTGCTAATGTTCGGTCGTTGAGTTTCTAGGCTACTGTGGTGCCACTATATGCGTGTGTGATGCTGGGGTGCTATGGCAGTGCTACTGGAAATACACACTGTTGCTGTGTCATGGAGTGTATTGTAATTACTTAGTTGTCACTGTATACGTGTACAGTGATGTATATACTTGTGCTAGAGTATATCTCAGGTTAACCATTAAATAGCATTGGGCTGCATTGGAATTGTACCTGAGTTAGTTAACATTGGCATTGTATCTGAGTTAGTTAACTGAGTTAGTTAGTTAGGATGATGAGTAGGATTGGCCAGCTGGCAAGGCAATTATACTGCTGTGCTTGTGAGTGGTTATGGCAGTTAGGGAGTTGGTTATTGCTGTAGCTATTGAGGGTATTAAGCCTGAGATGTGTATGTACAAACACATATAGAAGATTGTTGTTTCCACTCTTATACTTTCCTCTCTACTCTTCCTTATCTCACATCTCTTCCCTTCTCTGTTCTTGGAGGCCTAGCTGTCGTCGAATTCAACTACCATACAATTCCTTAAATCCTAGCATTTTGGTATCTGAGCTAACCTTCCTTGGCTATGGCTGAGACTCGTTCCACAACTGCTGCAACACAAGAAGCTCTTACTTCTCTTCGCATTGCATCTAATATCATGCCAAAGATATTAATGAAATGCAAACCATCCAAGAAGTGCATACTCATACTTTGAATGAAATGCATCAACAATTGACTTCTCTTGTACAAAGATATGGTTCCTCTGATCAGGGGGAGATTGCCTTTTTCTCCAACAAATGAGGAACCCCGATGTGCTAATTCTTTAGTGCTAACCTTGTCTTGTCTTGTGAGACTAATTTCCAATTTTTTCTAGTGAAGATCCTGCAAGTTGGGTGTACAAGGCCAACCAATACTTCAAGTACTACAATAAACCCATTAGGGAGAAGCTAATGCTAGCCTCATTCCACATGGAAGGAGAGGCTTTGATATGGTTTCAAGATAGTGAGGAAGCAAGGGTTTTTGTTGATTAGGAGTCATTAGTTCAAGCTTTGCATATTAGATTTGATGCTACTACCTATAATGATCCAATGGAAACATTAGGCTAAGGCAGACTACTTTAGTATCCTTGAATAAAGCCCAATTTGAGGTTCTGTCTAATTGAATCAAGGGCTTGTCTGCTACCCACAAGTTGAGTTGTTTTCTTAGTGGATTGAAAGATGAGATAAGGCTGCTAGTGAGAATGCTCAATCCAAATTCATTAAATGAAGCTTTTGGCTTATCCAAGATCCAAGAAGAATACAATTGGAACTGCAAGAAGAACTCTATAGTGCAATTCGAACAAGGTAAGCCTTCAATCTTGGGTTTACCTAAGACCCGTCCTCTGTTGGATCCTAAAACTAGGCTACCTATTAAGAGGGTTTCACCTGTACAAATGGAGGAGAGAAAAAAGAAAGGTTTATGCTATAATTGTGATGAGAAGTGGGTTCCTGGTCACAAGTGTAAGAATGCCATGTTGTTTCTTCTTGATTATGTGGAGGTTGTTCAAGAAGCAAATTCTGGTGTACAAATTACTGAGTTGGATGAGGGTGGAAGTCCTGATCAAGCTTTGCATAATCAAGAAGAGGCTGAGATCACTCATTTTGCTTTGAGTGGCACTCCTACCTCAGGAACTGAGGGTTATGGGAAGAATTAAGCAGAGGTCCTTTGTAATTCTCATAGACTCAAGTAGTACTCATAATTTCATTGATGTTGCATTGGTCTCACAATTACACAGTCCTGTGGATGTTTCTCGGATTTTGAAAGTTAAGGTTAGCTAATGGAGATGTGATCAAGACTTAAGGTGTATGTGGGGAGGTTCCAGTAGTGCTGCAAGGACATGAGTTCTTGGTACATTTACATGAGTTGCCAATGAGGGGTTGTGATTTGTTGTTAGGTACTTAGTGGTTAGGTGCCTTAGGGGTCATTCAGTGGGATTTTAAGCTGCTAACAATGAGCTTCCACTATGCTCAAAGGTAGGTTTTATTGTAGGGTATGAGGAGTGCAAGGTCAAAGTTACAAGATGGGGAGCAGTTCTTGAGAGAGACAGTGAAGAAGGGATTGGTTTTGCATATTTCAGTTTAGTCCCAATTGTTATCTGTGGATCGTCAAGTTCAATTGCCTAAGGAAGTTGCTGATTTGTTACTTGAGTTTGATTCAGTGTTTGCTACTCCTGTGGGGCTGCCTCATTTAAGGGATCATGAGCATCAGATCAACTTGAAGGAAGGAACTCAAGCCATCTGTCAGAGACCTTATAGGTACATTTACTATCAAAAAAATGAAATTGAGAAAATTGTGAAGGAATTGTTGTCTGTTGGGTTCATTAGAAACAATTGTAGTCCCTTTGCTTCACCTGTTCTCTTAGTAAGGAAGACTAATGGCTCTTGGAGGATGTGTATAGATCATAGGGCTTTGAATCAAAAAAAAAAAAAATTAAGGATAAGTACCCTATTCCTGTTATTGATGAACTGCTAGATGAATTGTTTGGGGCTACTGTGTTCTCAAAAGTGGACTTAAAGTCTGGTTATCACTAGATTAGAATGAAAGAGGAAGATGTACCTAAAACTGCTTTTAGAACTCATGAAGGTCATTATGAGTTCTTGGTGATACCCTTTGTCTTAACCAATGCTCCTTCAACCTTTCAATCCCTGATGAATTTTGTTTTCAAGCCATTCTTAAGGAAATTTGTTTTAGTTTTCTTTGATGACATTCTTGTAAATAGCCAGAATTTGGTTGATCATGTTGGTCACCTTCATTCACTATTGGAAGCTCTAACTAAAAATAAATTGTATGCCATTAAATCCAAGTGTGTGTTTGCTTGTAAGGAGGTAGAGTACTTGGAATACCTCATTTCAGGTGAAGGAGTGAAGACTAATCCTCAGAAAACTGTTGTTATGCAGCAATGGCCTATTCCTAAGGATGTCAAGACTTTGAGAGGTTTCTTGGGCCTCACTGGATATTTAGGAAGTTTGTGAAAGGATATGCACAGATTGTAGCACCTCTGACTGCTTTGCTGAAAAATGATCCTTTTGCTTGGACCATAGAAGCTTCACGTGCATTCCAGCTTCTCAAGGATGTTATGTATAATCCACCTGTATTGGCCTTACCAGATTTTACTAAACATTTACCTATGGAGTGTGATGCTTCTAGATTGGGATTAGGTGCTGTCTTGATGTAGAATCAGAGACCTATTACTTTTCACAGTCAGGCATTGAAGGGGAAGAATCTTGCCCTTTCAACTTATGAAAAGGAATTGTTGGCTTTAGTGGTGGCAGTGAAGAATCGGAGGCCTTGTACAGTTTTTAGACCCCTTAAACACAACTAGATTAACCTAGTTATTTAGCCAAGTAATTAAATTAGGTAAATTATGCAGATCTAGGTTAACACATATAAATCATATCATTGAAACAGTGCAGAAAAATAAATAACACAATGATATGATAACCTAGGAAAACCAAACCGGTAAAAAACCTGGGAAGATTTAACATTGCTATCCTCAAGGTAAAACCGAATCCACTATGAAAGAATTGAAGTTTACACAATAGCAACTTAGACCACTAACATCCTATTGCTACCTCGAGTAGGAAACTTACTACCACAACCACGTGACAGCTCCGAGTCCACAGACTACTTCTTTCTTGAATTCCCAGCAAGCACAAACACTCCTGCTTATATATCTTTAAGCTCTTGAATCTGCAACTGAATTGATCACCAAGCTCTTGACATTAATCTAGATCTTGATAACCCTAAGTGTATGTGAAGGCAAACATCTCTAGATCTCACAAGATATTCACACACAGAACATAAAGAGCAACCTTAGAGAGCTTTTGGGTACAAAACCCTAGATCTACAAAAGAGACACAAGATGCACTCTAATCTCTCTAAAAAAAACTCTGAAAACCCTCTCTAGGGTTAGCTTATAATTTCCTTTAAATACTGAAAAAAACAGCTCGCGATTTGGGCTTTAAATGGTTAAGTTATGGCCTTTTTACATTGTTGATTTTTGCTGATATGCGACTTTCGATCGATCAAGTACCAATCGAGTACCAATCGAACGAAACATATTGTAACTCAATTTTTTTCATCCTGAACATGAGTTTTTTGCCTTGGACTTCAATGTAGACCATTCTAAACCAATGAGACTTAGTTTTTGTCATGGTTTGCCAACATTACAAACTCAAAACCTAACAATCTCCCCCTTTGGCAATCCGTGACAAAACACACATACAACATAATGCCCATATGCAATAAAATGCCCAAATACATCACAAATCCCAATCTAGGACTCCTAACCTAGAAGTTTCAATAAGAGGTAGAAGGTCTTGATCAGAATGTACTTGTCTTTCCTGAAAATACTCAAAAGAACACATCACCGCATGTGTGGAAAGAAAGACATATAAACAATAATATTAAACACAATATAAAAACAAGTAAACTAACTCTCCCCCTAAGTTAGATACATCAAAAAGTTTTATTTTCTCCCCCTTTCAAAAACAATTTCATCTGTCCCTAAACAAAACAAACTTTTCCAAATTTCCATCTATTTCTCCCCCTTTTTGTCACGTATTGACAAAGACAGCTCAATCAAAGAGTAAACAGAATACAGACGCAACAAAAGATAAGAGAAAATAAAGAATTAAGGGAACACATAACAATTCAACTCTACAATAAATAGAGACAACTCCCCCTATAAACAACAAAGTTTAAAAACAAGCTTCTCCCCCTATAAAAATATAAAAAACAAAACAGGGTTTGGGAAAAACAGCTTTGGGGAAAATATAGGAGGTGGGGAAAAATAAAATAAAAAACACAAACCAAACTCAAAAAAAATTAAGTTGAGGATACACATGAAGAAAAATATTCTCTATTTCAATAAAAGCAAACTTAACACTATGTGACCCATAAACACTTGCATGAGTAGAGAAAATATTTGCACATTGATTATCCATCATATCTCTTAAGAAAAATATTTTATGTGGTTCACACATAAAACATAGCATATACTAAAATGTACAAAAGACTCAAAAATTAATCAATCAATTTTTAAATCAAGTTGAGTACCCTATTTAGCAAAGTTTATGCATGGTATGTGTGAAAACAATGAGAGATATGACCACAAAACTGCAAGATGGATCCAAAAAAAACAATTCAATGCATGAGAATCCTAAACACAAATGATGCATGAAAAAAAGCAGTTTGGTCACAAATTTAAAAACTGAAAATTTTTCAATTTCGATCGATCGAGCATTAATCGAATACTAATCGAGTCAGGCAGAAATCAATAATTAAAAATCAAGGGATTTTCGATCGGTTGAAAAACACATTCGATCGATCGAAATTCTAGAAAATATAATTTTTGAAAAACAACAGCAAAAGATTTTGCAAAAACCACTCAAACCAAGTTATTTCATGAATGAAATGCATGAGAATGAGTTTAAAATTTTTTCAAAAACATGAGTTTTCAACCCAGAACTTCAAAACAAAGTTTTCAATCATCAAAAACATAATTTTTACCAACCCTTAAACATATTTTGCATCAAACACCATGGAAAACATATTTTTGGATGGCCACAACAAGATCACACACAATATCATGTACTAAGTTTAACAAAGAGTAGCTTGTGTAGTGTGTGCAACTAGCAAAAACTTGAGATACATGTGATGTGATATGTAGATAGTAATCAATCACAATTTTTACAAAATTCATCACATAAATTTGAAAGAGACTATCATTTAAAGAGTTACATCATATAACTTCCACATCTCCTAGAAAACAAGCTTGTAATCATGTAAGTTTCTTATTTTGCCTCATAATGTACACATCAATTTTATTTTATTTGGAAATTATTTGAATAGTCAAGATAATGTACACACCAATTTTATTTCATTGTGAATTAAATATAGCCCAATAATATACACACCAATTTTAGCATTAATCCAAGGCTACACCTTATGTTCTTTTTGTGCATGTGCTACACTTTCTTGAGCACAAAATCTAATGATATGCACTAAGGTGTTCATGATTGGCTAGTAAACAGTGATGAGATGGTTATTTATGTCTTTCTCGTTAAGTTCAAGTCCAACAATGAAAAGCATGTGACTTCAAGATTAAGATTAAATGATCAAAAACTATAAACATCTCTCACACAACATGCACTACAAAGCTCAAACTAGTAAAGTGCAATAAAATAAGCTCATCTAAACTAAACAAAGTACATAAACAATTTATGTAAAGATAGTATGGCCAACCTCAATTACATATCTATGATGTGTAATACAAAAGAAATAAAAATCTTTTTGGTTTTAAAAAATTTATGACCAAAATTAAAAAGAACACATTATGTTAATTGTTTAAAAATGCAAATGCAATGCATGACAGTGCAAAACTAAGCTATAGAGGGTACACAAACAAGAAATATCAATTTCTTAATTAACCCATGAGTATGTGTACAAACTAGTACATACTCATATAAAATCAGAAATAGCTAAGCACTTATATAATACATACTATTCAAGTTTCTCAACAATGTCAAGCATGTTCTAAATCAAGAGAGAGATATTATAACTCATGTAATCCTCAAGGAAAAATAAAACTAGACAAAATAAAATATTTTTGTCTTTTAGAAATTTTTCAATGTTTTTGGATTTTTTTTTAATAAACTAAAAAACAAAACAACCAAAAACAAAAACAAAACATGGGCACAAATAATTGAAAGAATTAAATCAAGGACAAGTAAGCAACACTCACCTTAGAGAATCTTTTCTCACCCATATAGCACGAGTCTTCGGCTTTGTAGGTGAAAATCCATGAGAAGCAGAGTATATTGAGGGATTACACCAATCTTCTAAGAAATACTGAAATTCTGCAAATTCCTTTCACAAGCCAACAAGCTCAAACTTTTCAAAAGAATATGAAACAATTTATATGGACTTATGGCAGGAGAAATATCATCACATATCCTAGATTGAAATGTAGAATTTTTGAATTTCAATTTTTGACAATTATGAAGAATGTGACCGGAGACACCACAAAAGCAACAAACAGGAACAAATTTAGAAACATCAATATTCCTAACAGCAAATCTAGTCTCAGATTTTGGTTTTTGCCTCAATAAAGAACAATTTGATGACCAACAACACCACAAAGGTGACAGGTAGGTACAAAAACAAATTTCTTTTGCACACTAGCAGTAGGTTTAGACGTAGGTTTAGACGTAGGTTTAGAAATTTCAGCGTCTACATCAGAACTTTTACCTTTGTCTAACCTAACAAAATAAGTCTTTTCTTTATTATTCCTCTTGAAATGTGGGATATAAACTTTTTTAGTTTTAGGCTTAAGAGAAACAGAAACACTTCTATTATCAACAGCAGGCTTGGTACTAATCAAATTTTCAATTTTATCTTTAGATTCAACTAACTCTTGTTCTAAGCTTTTCATTTTCTCATCTTGAGAGGAAATTTGATTTCTCAAAAATTTATTCTTTTTATTAGATTCATCTAATCTAAAAATCAATTCCTCCTTTTCAAGATTAGCCAATTTTAACTTTTCTTTAAATTTCTTAGCAATTTTAAAAGATTTTGATAATTCCTTATGAAGAGTTTCACAAGCATCAAAAGGATCAATAGAAACAACAGTGTCCTTTTTATTCAAATCATCACAATCAAAAGCAGAAAGACACTTAAACTTATCCATGATAACAGGGATCAAGGATTAACTCTTAGATCAAAGGATCTAAACACTAGAGCTAACCTCCTCTGATACCACTTGTACAGTTTTTAGACCCCTTAAACACAACTAGATTAACTTAGTTATTTAGCCAAGTGATTAACTTAGGTAAATTATGTAGATCTAGGTTAACACATATAAATCATATCATTGAAACAGTGCGGAAAAATAAATAATACAACGATATGATAACCCAGGAAAACCAAACCGGTAAAAAACCTGGGGGAGGATTTAACTTAGCTATCCTCAAGGTAAAACCGAATCCACTATGAAAGAATTGAAGTTTACACAATAGCAACTTAAACCACTAACATCCTATTGCTACCTTGAGTAGGAAACTTACTACCACGACCACGTGACAGCTCCGAGTCCACAGACTACTTCTTTCTTGGATTCCTAACAAGCACAAGCACAAGCACTCCCGCTTGTATATCTTTAAACTCTTGAATCTGCAACTGAATTGATCACCAAGCTCTTGACATCAATCAAGATCTTGATAACCCTAAGTGTATGTAAAGAGAAACATCTCTAGATCTCACAAGATATTCACACACACAGCATAAAGAGCAACCTTAGAGAGCTTTTGGGTACAAAACCCTAGATCTACAAAAAAGGCACAAGATGCACTCTAATCTCTCTTAAAAAAACTCTGAAAACTCTCTCTAGGGTTTGCTTATAATTTCCTTTAAATACTGGAAAAAACAGCTCACGATTTGGGCTTTAAACAGTCAAGTTATGGTCCTTTTACGTTTGCTGATTTTTGCTGATATGCGACTTTCGATCGATCGAGTACCAATTGAATGCTTTTTGATCAATCGAGTACCAATTGAACAAAACAGATTGTACCTCAATTTGTTTCATCCCGAACATGAGTTTTTTGCCTTGGACTTCAATGTAGACCATTCTAAACCAATGAGACTTAGTTTTTGTCATGATTTGCCAACATTACAAACTCAAAACCTAACAGGCCTTATCTGCTTGGTAGGCCTTTTGTGATCAAAACTGACCATCAAAGTTTGAAATACTTGCTAGAGCAAAGGGTGGGAACTCCAGCACAGCAGAGATGGATCATAAAGCTTCTTGGTTATGCTTTTATAGTGGAACATAAGCATGGAAAAGAAAATTTGGTGGTTGATGCTCTTTCTAGAAAGGAAGACTGATAACGCCATAAAATGTATATTTGTTATATATTTATGTGAACTTTATCTCCTTATTACTATACTTAATCTGTATAATTAAGCCATGATTTGCATTAGTCCCTATTATTTATCTTTACATAATTTTTTGAATAAGATGTCATTCATTGTGTGTAATTTTCTACTTTCAGAAAATCATATGAGAAAGATGAGTTTACAAGAATTTGCGAGAGAATGGAGGCCAAACTAGATTTAAATTGGAGCTAAAGGACCATGCTTAAATGTCTGAGGAGGTGCAACTGGAGTGCTTGGGCCATCTACCATGTTTGGAAGCTTCAAATAAGGAAAGAAATCAAAGATGTAGAATCTAAAAAGGAAAAAAAATTATATTTGAGTACTGATCAGTATTTTGGGTGTATCTCTCTCCTCAAAATTCCAACTAACACAAGGCCAAATGGGTTGGAACCGTGACGTAAATATCTACAACTTTCCAGTTTTTAAGTTTTTCGAAATTCTCAACTTTTGAAGGCCGAAATCAACTCATAATTTACTACTATAAACCTGGACAGAAATTAAAATAGTAAAAGTTTCATTTTCTTTGGACACTTTGACGCTAGGGTTTTGAAGGGAGGCTGGTAGAACGAATTTTGGCCAAAAAAAAAAAAAAAAAACTTGTATTTTCCTTTCTCTAATGGCAGCCTAAACTCTTTGCTAGGGTTAGGGGTTATGTTTCTTCTATACGGTATGAATATTCAATGTGATTCTTTCTAAGATTTTATCAACAATATATTTGATTGTTTAATTAGATTTCTTTTGATGTATTCATTCTTCCATGCTTTAAATAAGTTCAATCATGTTTTTCTTATTGTTTAGATGAATTTCTAATAATTTCAAATAGAAATCAGGTTTTAAAGTGAATTGATTTTTCTGAAAACTTTTCTAACCGCATTATTAATGAAGGTTATCATGCGTTCTTAAATTGTCTCAATTCAACCAAATCACAAGTTTTTAATTGTATAAGAACAATCAATTACGAAATATATATTTTCGTAGATCACAAAGAATCTCATATCGATATAGGTAAACATCCCGATGCTCTAGTATTTACATTATTGATTTAAATTGGCTTTTATTATTATTCTTGTTAACAATCTCCAAGAAAAAGTACTTTTCTTCTTCACCTAAATTGTTATTTAATTATTTTGTCTTTAAATTTACCCTGCTCCTTGTGGTTCAACCTCAGTACCCCGAGAATTATATTGCTACAATTTCCTGCACTTGGGAGTAAGCAAGCAAAGACACATTGGCTGCTACTGAAAAACCTTCCACTGTTGGAATTGGCACCTTGTGTATAATTTCTTTTCCCACTCCTACTTGGCTCCATGATCTCAAGTCTAGCTATGTCACTAACCCTACTGTCCAAAGAATCATTCAAGCTATTCAATCTAGGCAGAGTGTTCCCTCAAGTTTTGCTCTTTGTAATTACTTATTGTTTTATAAAGGCAAACTATATTTGGGAAGTAATACTGGGGATTTGAAAGCAATAGTGTTGCAGTAGGTGCTTGATAGTCCTTTAGGGGGTCACTTAAGGTATTTGAAGACCTTCCATAGACTCATAAAGGAATTTTATTGGACTGGTATGGTGAAGGACTTGAAACAATAATTAAGGGAGTGTGATGTATGTCAAAAGCTCAAGAATGAGACTTACTTCCCTGCTGGGTTGTTGTAGCCTTGAACCACTCCAGAAAGACCTTGCCTTGATGTGAGTATGGACTTTATAGAAGGTCTACCCAAGTCCCAAATGAAGACCATGGTATTTGTTGTGGTAGACAGACTCACTAAGTATGCTCATTTTATTCGCTTATCTCACCCTTACACTACTGCTAAGGTAGCTAACTTGTACATCCAATTTGTTTTCAAGTTGCATGGTATGCCTTCTACCATTGTGGGTGATAGAGATCCTGTCATTACCTCTAAATTCTAGTAAGAATTGATGAAATTACAAGGCATTAAGTTGGCTATGTCCTCCTCTTATCACCCTCAATCTGATGGCCAAACTGAAGTTGTCAAGATTTTGGAGCATTACTTAAGAGCTTATGCTGCAGACAAACCTCATTCCTCAGTTGATTGGCTTCCATTGGCTGAGTTTTGATTTAACAAAAACTTCCATACTTCTCTTAAGCTCACTCCATTTGAGACTTTATACGGTTATCCTCCCCTTAAGGTCATGGACTATGTACCAAGCACTACTAGAATGGAAGCTATTGATTTGTTGTTGAAGGATAGGTAGCAGCTCTTGTCCTTGCTTAAACACAACTTGACTGCTTCTGAAGAGAGGATGATATGGTTTGCTGATAAAAAGAGAGTGGATAGGTCTTTTGCTGTGGGAGATTGGGTCTACCTCAAGTTACAGCCCTATAAGCAGACCTCTGTGCAATATAGGAAGTTAGGGAAGTTGGTTCCTCAGTTTTATGGTCCCTTTCAGGTCCTGCAGAAGGTTGGAGAAATCTTTTACAAGCTTGATTTACCTGAAGGGTCACTCATTCATCCTGTATTCCATGTTTTCAATCTAAAGGCCAAATTGGGATAACATGTGCTTCCTAGGACTACCGTACTAGCTATGAATGCAAACATGGTTCTTTCACCTAAACTTGTGTCAATTCTGGCTGTCATCTCATCAGTTGAGGAGCAAACTCATCACTCAAGTGCTGGTACAGTGGCATGGTGAGAGCAAGGATGATGCCACTTGGGAGAATTTGTTTGATCTTCAGCAAAGGTTTCTACACCTTGTGGGCAAGGTACTTTAAGGGGGAGGGAATTGTTAGGAATGTGTGTGGTATGTTGAGATGCTATGAGCTGCTAACGTTGGGTTGCTGAGTTGCTAAGCTGTTGTGGTGCCACTACATGCGTGTGTTGCTGATGCTGGGGTGCTGTGGCGTTGTGGTGGTGTTGCTGGAAATACACACCGTAGCTATGTCATAGTGTATTGTAATTGCTTAGGTGTCATTGTATACCTGTACTATGATGTATATACTTGTACTAGAGTATATCTAGGGTTAACCATTGAGTAGCATTGGGCTGTATTGGCATTGTACCTGAGTTAGTTAACATTGGCATTGTATCTGAGTTAGTTAACCAAGCTAGTTAGTTAGGATGATGGGTAGGATTGGCCAGCTGGCAAGGCAGTTATACAGTTGTGCTTGTGAGTGGTTATGGCAGTTAGGGTGGTGGTTATTGTTGTAGCTATTGAGGGTATTAAGCCTAAGGTGTGTATGTATAAACACATACAGAAGATTGTTGTTTCCACTCTTATACTTTCCTCTCTACTCTTCCTTATCACTCATCTCTTCCCTTCTCTATTCTTGAAGGCCTAGCATCCTCAAATTCAGCTACCATACAATTCCTTAAATCCTAGCAGAGAGGGGCTCATAACATAAGATGGGCAGAAACTCAGTACCTAGACTCAGGACCAAATAATCCCACTTAATATACTTCCAAGGTTCTGATTCTAATTCTCATTCATGAAACTGCATAGATCAAAGCGTATAGCTCAATTGAGCTTGGATTGCCTCGTGGTTAATCTTCTGAAATTGCAGTCCTACTTTGAAAAATACATTCCTCTCAGTTAGAGGAAATTCAACAATACAAGTTCCAAATATATTTTTTTTTCTCACTTTTCGATTGTTGTATTTACATAAACATCCTAGCTAATCTTAGAAATAGTTCTATGACATTACAGAATGCTTGATGTGTAACTTCTTTATGGACATTCACCATTTTTCAGTTTGATTTTGGTGTAACATTCTTCCTGAGATGGCTGCCGCAAGTGCTGCTGTGAAATTGGGATCTTTTGTCAATGATGAAGCCATCTGTTCCACCAAGAACTGCTTGATTTCCGGTGAATCAATTTTGGGTTTTGATGGTTTGATGTCATTAGTACTGGATTTAGATTTTGTCAACTCAAGAGTGAGGATTGGGCCAGATGAGCTGAGAGAGGCTGAGCAGGGGAGTGATGCAAGGGTCACACAGCGGTTGGAGCCTGATGTTGCCTCAAGTTGAGAAGGATGAGGATGGTTGTGCTCACCTTCATAGGTGGCAACCAAAATTGATTGGTCTTCCACACTTCTTTGTACCTGAACAGCCAAATTTAACCATAGCCACTTTAGATTGCTACTAAATACTTTTATTAAAACAGAATGGGAAACATGTTGTCAAAAAAGATTTTGTATTCATCTTTAGATGTCTCAAAAAACTTTAAATGATATGTCAGAGAATGCACTTTTGTTTAATTTGATCTAAATTTCGAAATTGATCCATTTCAAATGGAGATGATCTTTTTCCATATTATATTTTAAGGGAGAATTGATTAGCGACTTGATTAGCGACATGATTATTTATCTATATATGTGAGTTGGATGAGATGTGCTAATTTTTTTTTTTTTGAGAAAAACAATTTAGATAATCATAAATTAGGGGAAACATGGTTTTGAATATAATCACTCACCTTCTTTTTGACGGGGCAGCTTGGAGCAAAAGAGCATTTGAAGTAAGCTCTAGGACAGGGATTATCTCTGGTGACCTTCTGTCCATATTTCCTCCACTGATATCCATCCTTCACAACCTACAAAGTCATGGAAAGTAAGTAAAGCATGTAAATTAATTTACGCCCTATATGCATGGCCGGCCAAAAAAAGAGAGAGATATATATTAATATATAGATCTATGTGAGTAAATAACTTACAAGGCTAGTATCAGATGCTTCAGTCTTGACATAAGACCTTGAGATTTTTGCCTTGATTGTCCCTTCTCTAGGTTTCTTGCATGATTCATCATCAGTTGAGCTGCTCTCTGAGTTGCCATTAGTTCCATTGGCATTATTATTAATGTTGTTACTACTTTCAGACTTTCTTTTCCTTGAGGGGCTAAGCTCCTTTTCGGGGTTCCTGCTCATATAATCCATCAACTGGCTTCGCAAAGCGTTGTAGTTCTCACACATCACTGTTAGCATTTCAGTTAGCTTCCTATTTTCTGCACTCACTCGACTCAATTCCTCCACCAAAGCACCAGTCTGAACATAATTAAGCATAATAATTTTAGCACCCCGAATATAGTTTAAAACATTGAAGGTGGAATATAGTACCAAAACAATTTTCAGACATGCAGTGCAATTAATTAAGAGCAACATTTTCATAGAAGAAATACTTTTTTTAAATCAAGTTTCAGTAGTAATTTTGGTTTAACATTTAGTGACTTCAATGAAGTAGCACTACATATGAAGCAACATTAAACAATGTCATTTTTGTTGGGGAAAAGAAAAGTTCTCAATTTTATTTGCTGGAGTCGCATGAACCTTGCTCAACTTCATTTTCATTAGGCCAATAACTTAATATAAATTCACTTTTATCTTTCTACTTCATAGCCTTCAATTGACAGCCACAAAAGGAATAATAAAATAAATAAATAAAACATAATCACAAGGAAAAACAAAGAAAAGAGAGAATGAACCAACCTCTTGTTTAACTGAGAGCTTCCTTTCAAAGTCTATAAAATTGCTTTCCATCTCTTCGTTCTGGAACCAAAAAAAAAAAATAGAAAGAAACTTCTCAGTTTATGAATTCAAGTAAATATGATGTCAATAAGAGCTAGAGCTAGCTAGCTTCTGGGAATGCCAGATTAAATTTTCCACACGTACGTACCGGTACAGAAGCAACATTAACATTAAGATCCAAGCAAGTACTTCTTCTCCATGAAGAATAATCCATAGCCGTCGAGTTCGAACTAGTCCAACCAAATCTTCTTGCAAAACCCAGAACCCAAGTTTCCAGAAGATGCAAGTTAGTTTGACCAAAAGAGATAAAGCTGTGTAATTACAGAATCCTCAACAAAAAACCCAGACCAAGTCACAACTTTCAAGTGTGAGGAAGTGTTCAAATTGTTAGAATTTCTGCCAAGTGATCCTAATGGAAGAGCATATATATATAAACCAAAAAAGATCAACTTGTTGTTAAAGGAAACTTGGTGGAAAGAGAGTTTTATTAGCTGAAGAGCTGGCATGAACTTTTTAGTTGCATATTTAAAAGTATATATTTATAGTAAAAGGATAAGAGTACTACTGCATGGGTTCGCTTTTGTTTGGCGTGCGTTAATTTGGTATTATTTTATGAATGTGATAGGTGTGTCGGTTGCCACTAGAATTCTTTGTACACTAAAAAAAAAAAATTTCAAAGTCAAGCTCGCACACCATCAAATTAAAATATTAAAAAAAAAAAAAAAACAATGGATTGGGTTGGGTGCGGTATTGGTGTGTACTATACTATGTAATAGATATTGAAATTTGGAAAAGTAATTTTTATAAGAAAAAAAAGTCTTATTTCTCAACAAAAAAAAAAAAAGAAAAAAAAGTCTGGAGAAGTTCTAAATTGACCCGACACTTTCTTTCTTTCTACTTTTTTAATAATGTAGGGTCTGTAGGGCCTATACTTTCTTGTCACGTTTCCAAGCATTTTCCACGTTCCATGCAACATCCTTACTCTTCTTCTTCTCTTTCTTCTTTTTTTCTACGCGCTTCACACTTTCTTGCCAGATCTTCATTTTTTTTTTCTTCTATTCTATATGCTTCCTTTTCTTTTTAGTGAGAATATTGGTGTGTGTATATATATATATATATATATATATATATATATATATTCATTCTAATTGATTTTAATGATCGAGTGGTGGGAAAATTTTATTGTTCCAATTTTTATTTATTATATTAAAAAATATGCTAAGGAAGTTATGTCTCTTTCTTCTATATATAGAAGTCGCAGATGCGCACTATAGTCATTTGGTTTATTCAATCCTTTGCACTATTTCGTTGCTCCCTTTTTTGTCCTTCGGGTAATATCATCCCGTCTACTCTTTTTTATTTTTTATTTTTATTTTTATATAGAGCTGTTAATTAATACAATAAATTGTCACAATATCACAATTGTTGAGGTGTTAATTTCTTATAGGTTAAAATAAAATATCATACTATAACTAACGACAACTAAAAATAAAGGTATTATGAAAAAAGAAGTGTTACATTTACAACATTTTTCACAACACTTTTATAACAAAAGTGTGAATGTCGTAAAGTTATAGTAGTAGCTACATTTTTCTTTTCTTTTTTTGTTCAATTTGCACTATTCACTAGCCATTTTTTTCCAGTGATATTGCCCATTCAACTTTTATATATATATATATATATGAAAGCTCAAATTTGTGTTAAAACACAAGAGCTTGTTTAGACACCAAATTAAAAGATTACGGTTCGGTTGATTTTATTCTAACTTAAACTAAATGCAGAATAGAGTAAATGCGAGCGAACAAATAATAAAACTACTCTAAGCCATATTCAACAAATCACAACAGTAAAATGAAAGCTAAAAGAGTAGGGAAGAGAAATACAAATACAAGATAACACGCTAGTGTGTTATCAAAGAGGAAACCGAAGAACTCGGCGAAAAACCCCTCCACCGCCCTCCAAGTGGTAAATCGATCTACTAGACAATAAGTTGGGATACACGAATAGTAAGAGACCCTCCAAGCCTAATCTACACAATGTACCTAAGCCCTTCAAGTTCCTACTCTAACAAGGCTTCTTGGAACTATGTCTTGTCTAGCTTTCAGGATCCCGCAATACGCCCGATTGCATCTGCCAAGCCTTACTGGTTTCTTTTGGCAAATCCCCAAAACTTTCCAAGCTCCAAAACACTCTCTACACTATGAAAAAGTGTGGGTTGTGTTTAGGTAAAAATCTCTTTTCAAGGTATGACAATGGGAGAGGGAAGGAGAAGAGGCTATAATGATATATCACTAAGGATGAGTAGCTCTCTCTCTAAGAGATGGGGGTGTGTTATAGAAAACCTATCTAGGGTTTTTTTCTCTAAATGGTCTCTGTTACATTTGTGGGTAATGAGGGTATATATAGTATGGGTGAAAGATAAAAAAGTCACACTTAAAAATCGTCTAGGCAAAGAGTTTCGTGGATATCTCGCGAGAAGGCCTTACCCACGAGACACTCGCGAAATCCTTCAAACTGGCACGACTATTCAGCTTCTAGCATGTGCTTCTCACGTGGCTCTTTCATGGGTTAGCTACTAACAAGGCACTCACGAAATCCACTAATTCTTCATTTTATGCTCAATTCTTCACCAACTTAATACTAAACCCAATACAATAAAATCCCACAAAATACAATGATCAAATTAAAGCCACAAACAGTGAGTTTGCTGTGGTCAATGAGGCTTTGCATACTTATGACAGTGCTGACGTAGGACAACCACATTATTTTAATGGAACATATAAACAACAAAATAAACCCTAGGAGTCAGCACCTAAGGGCTGCTTGAAATCAACACCAAGCAAAAACTAGAGTCGACACCAGTGTAAAAAGAAACACACGTTTTCTTATTTTTCTAAAAAAATGTCTTACAATAATCAGAAAAAGTGCTAAATAGCTAACAATAAAATGTATAGAGAAACCCTAATTATTAAATGCTTAGGCTTGCTTAATCTCAAGCCCAATAACTAACAGGCTCCATCCATAAGGCCACAGGTTGGGCCGTCTTTTTTTTGCTTTTCCTCCCATACATGCGTATAATTGAGGGCTTGTATCTTGTGTCCGCACCAAGTGCATTTGGCCAACGTATTAATATGGAAAAGTCATCTGTATTTTTCAGTAGAAATACCCCTGCCAGTCAAAAAGTGGAGATTGTGTTAGTCCTAGGCGTGAAGGAGGTGGAGCGGTTTGAATCCTATCTGGGATCACCAACTTTGGTGGGTCGGGCAAAATACCAAACATTTTCTTTTTTAAAGGATTGAGTTTGGAAAAAGTTGCAAGATTGGAAATGCAAGATGTTGTCTAAGGCTGGAAAGGAGGTGTTCATTAAGGTGGTTGCTCAATCCATTCCCACTTATGCTATGGGAGTTTTCAATTGCCATTGAAGTTGTGTGATGAGCTAAATGCTTTGTGTGCTAAATTTTGGTGGGGTCAAGTGGGGGATGAGAGGAAAGTTCATTAGAAGAGTTAGGATAGTTTATCATAGCCAAAGAATTATGGTGGGATGGGATTTAGGGATTTGAGAAGCTTCAATCTTGCTATGATAGCTAAGCAAGGGTGGTGACTACAGCATGACCATGATTCACTCATTTTTCAGTGTTTCAATGCTAGGTACTTTCCAAGGTGTCATTTCCTAGATGTTGTGGTCTCGCCTAATAGTTCTTATGTGTGGAAAAGTATGGTGGTTGCACTAACAATTTTAAAGAGTGGCTGTTGTTAGAGGGTAGGGAATGGCGTGTCCATTAGAGTGCATAAGGATAAATGGATTCCTAACTATCTAGCTAATAAAATTCTTCACCCACCTCAAGAGGAAAGTGAGGAGTGGTTGGTGTCCGAGCTTATTGATTCGGTATCACACTGTTGGAGGCGTGATATTATCATGTCTAGTTTCCATAGGGAGGATGCTAAAGCTATTTGCAAAATTCATTTGAGCCATAGACAAGTATATGATTTTGTGGTGTGGCTGCACAATAGAAAGGGAGTGTATTTAGTCAGGTCCAAGTATTATATAGCAAGAAGGGTGATGTGAAAAGAGGATTGGGCAGAAAGTTCAAGGGGTCTTGGTGGTTTGCAGATTTGGAAGAAGTTGTGGAAGCTACGGTGCCTAATAAAATTAAGGTTTTTGGATGGAGGACTTGCCATGAAATTCTACCAACTCGTGTCAACCTTGCTCGAAGAAAAATCATATCAGATCCAATGTGTCATTGCTGAAAATCTTTTCCGAAATCTACTGTTCATGCTATATGGGAGTGTGTTGCTGCTCAAGATGTGTGGGCAGGAAGCTCAATCAATCTGCAAAAGTGATCAACTAACCAATGTGATATTATTCAGCTATTTGAATTTCTTTTTGACAGGTTATCTAATGCAGATTTTGAGTTGTTTCTTGTTCAATCATGGCTTATATGGAATCAAAGAAATAAGGTGGTGCATGGAGGACAGATGATGGATCCAAGGGGTTTGAACAAAAGATCACCGGACTACCTCAATGAGTACAAAAAATCACAGATTCAGCTAGCTGCTATACCAGTCACGGCACCTGCTAGAATTTCCTGAACACCACCACCTACATCAGTATACAAGTTGAACTTTGATGTAGCAATTTTTTTTTTAACCTGATCTGCTTTGGATTTGGGGCAATTATCCACAATGAAGAGGGTGAGGTGATGGTTGGGATGTCGATCAAGGGTCCTTTGGTTCATAACAGTGCAGAAGCTAAAGCTTTGGCGTGTAGGAGAGCTATTCAATTCTCCATTGAAGCTGGTTTTTCAAGATTGGTCATTGAAGGGGATAATGCATTGGTGATGAATGCAATATCATGCTCTACAGAAAACAACTCCTTGCTGAGACACATCTTTGAAGACATCCAACACCTTGTTCGTGGGCTGCAATATGCTTCAATTAGCTACATTAAAAGGGGTGGTAATATAATTGCACACTCTTTAGCTCGACATGCTAGGACAATTAGTGATGAAATGTATTTGATGGAAGACTCTTCACCACCTACTACTGTGGATGTTTTATATCAAGATTTTTCACATATTAATGAACGAATGAATTGTTCAATTTCCACAACAAACAAACAAACAAAAAAAACAAAAACAAAAAAAACTCCTGTGTTGTTGTATGTGTCAGCAGCATTTATTAGGATTCCAGCAAAAAAAAAAAGCACTTAGGATTAAGCGGCCTACTACATGTAGGTGAGTCGAGGTGGCGAACTACCATTTCGGTGAACACGTGCGTCTATTGTCACTTGCAATTTGTGACAAGTTGTGGAAAACGTGCATTATATTAAAAAATTATTCACTCTTTTTTTAATCTTTTTTTTAATTCACCTTGTTGCTAAGCTGTTCACTAGGGAAAAATAATAATAAATATAAACCCTGACAAAAAGTCCTGCTCAAAAGCTTTTCATTCATTAAAAATTTCAATCCTGTGGATTAAACTAATTGTTTTGATTTTCTCCAAAAAAAAAAAATAATAATAATTGTTTTGATGAATAAACATGAATATCAAAAAATATTAAGGTGATCAAAGATTGATAACTTTTTTAATATAAGATGAAAAAAAATATTTTAAAAAAATTGACTTTATCATTACACACAAAACATGAGTTTGTGATCTTATTAACATAAAATTTAGCGTACATATTAAGAGAAATGAAAATATCAAATCTAAGAATCATATTTTCAAAGTATTAATCCATTAAAAATTTATTAAACTAATGGAATACTATAAAGATTTACACTAGGCGTAACTTGACCTTAACCTATATATTGAATTCGATATTTTTCATTTTTTTTAAAAAAAAGAAAAAAAAAAAAATATATATATATATATATATATATATGCATGCTAAATTTCATGTTAATGAGATGTTATTTACTATATAAGATTTGATTTTTTTTAATTGTTTTTATTCATGAATTATGTGTGTGTGAACTTAATTTATGATGTTTCATGAGTTTTAATTTAAAGTAGGATACTTTTAAATCTAATTTTAATAAATTATAAATTTTATTTAAGGGGGTAGAGGTAGGGACAAAGAAACCTTCTCAAAGTAGGGTTAGGGCAGAAAATAGGAAGCCAACCTTATTGCCATCCTTAGTAATTAGTAACATTGGTGATATTGTATATCTTGATTTTGGTAATGGTAGTAGGGAGTTAGTAGTGTGAGGTGATATCAATGATGGTAGTGATAATGATAATAGTATCGGTAATATTGATGGTGGAACTAGAAGTTGCTATAACGATAATTTTATAGTTGTTGTAGCTATTATAATAGTCGGTTTTAAATTTTATTTTATTCTTGTCATATTATTATTTTTTATATTGTAGATAGAATTTATTCTATTTGTAAATATTTTTTAAGTATAAACGTCTACTAGAACATACTAGAAAATATCAATCTAAATATAAAAAAAAATCTTAAAAAGGAAATTGAGAGAAAAGAATCTATAATTTCAAATATGATTTGTTAACAATATAAAAGATATAATAGGAAATTTAGATGAAATTAAATTTCCCAAATAAACAAGAAATTCATAAAAATGAAGCAATTAGGAAATAATGAAATCATAAGACATAAAGGTCAAAATAAAAATAATTATAAGATGTTCAAACATGTATTATAACAATTTTTGATATTATCTAAGGACGAAATCATTTTGCAAATACATATATTACTTATAGAATTGTTGTTACAGTTGCTTCAGCAAAAGAAAGTTTTTCAGAATTAAAATTGATAAGATCATAATTAAAATCGATTTAAAAGTTAATTAAAATTTAGATACAAAAACATAATAATTAATTTTTGGTATAAAAAAAATAATAAGAATGAATAATTTTTAGTTTAATTGATATGTAAAATATAAAAATACATAACCTAAAGTTAAGGTCTTAACTAAGCCTTATACTGAATCGAGTGAGCCCTCCAGGATGGAAGTGCAGCTATAGCAGAGAAGCATAGCACACCAAAATTGAACTTGTTACAGCTTATAATTTATGAGTAATTAATAGATTGTCTAGTGACCTATTGTGAGAAATAGTTTACAATAATAACTTCATATTAAATCGTTAAAAGTTCGTTAAAATCGAAAACATTGACTTTTTTGTGCATCACAAAGTTGAGGAGAGGTCATGGGGCTTGGTCACATAACCCATGAAAGTCAAAATACCTAATCCTTGATTAAGACTAATATAATAATTAATAAATAAATAAACCTAATCCCTATTAAAAGTACAGCAAGACTCAACCATGTACCATGACCAAAATTTTAAACAACAATAGCAGGTATAGTCAGTCCAATGAATTAAGCCCTCAAAAAAGGTGTGTATACAATACGTCTTCTTCCTCCTCCTCATTCATGAATGGATTTCTTTTATGTCCACGTCCAATTAATTACATGACCCAGCCAGCAGCAAGAATTATCCCTAGCTAATTCGTACAACAACAGTGGAAATCAACTTTTTTTGGTCTCACTTCTCAGCACATGTTTTAGAATACTTATCCAATTCAACTTTTTTTTCCTCCTTTTTATCTATTCTTTTTCTTTCTTTTGAGTTTAGAGTACTAAATGGTAAATATCCTGTGGAATGATTATATACAATCATTCCCTCATATATAGTAAATAGATTTCACATATACTTGTAAATCATATATACCATATGAGAAATTACTTTATATGGTCAGTCCACCACATTCTAACTCGAAAATGGTTTAATTATAAGAATTAGCTAGACCATAACTATTTTCACACTTGTTATGATATTAAGCTTAACTTTATGAGCAGTAGACAATCATTTTTAAGTGAATACATTGACATCCCTCACAATTTTACATTTTAACCAATTATGGGAAAAACATTATAAAATAGGTTATGTTGCTAGACCATCGGTTAATCAAATTATGATTTTGATTCTTCTACCCCCCTCCCAAAATAAAAAAATAAAATAATTGAAGCTCTTTTTGTGTGTGTGTGTGTGTGTGTGTGTGTGTGTGTGTGGTTTGCTGAATGGAAGCTCAACCGTATTTGGTACTAGCCTCCTAGGACTTGACCTGGCTGAAAGTTTGTGGCCCCAATACAAACCACCAAAAGACTGAAAAGTGAGATTCAAAGAGAGAGAAAAAAAAAATGGAAAAGAAAGAAAAGGAAATAGTCATGTGTGAAAATGCAACAAACAAATCAAATAAACATTAAAAAAATAACCGACAAAAATTGGACTATGGAGAATCTTTGTCGTCATCTAATGTCGGCCCAATTAAACTATAGTGACAAGATTATCAACAAAAAGAAAAACTATAGTGACAGAGAAGGCTCTTTTTAAATTTTACTGCAATTGCAACATGTTCTTTTACCGATTATGAATCGCTTCAATTTCTTTTTAAATCTTCAAAGTCCTAACAGCACTCACATTAAACTCAATTGTAACACTCGCCCCACTTAAAATTAATTTAGTTGTTTCTAAAGTGGAATTGATGAATTATTTAATTTATTTTGAAGGTGATATTATTTTATATTATGATATTTATAAAGAAAATAAATAAAAGAAGATGTAGCATGGAGAGTTATTTTGTGGATTATTCATATTAAACTTTTAGTTTTCTTATCAGTTAAGAAAAATTATAAGAGATTAAAACCTAAGAGTTTAAGTGTTATTGGAATCCTTTAGAGTTCTAGTCTATGAAATTAAAGTCCTGGAAGCTTGTTTAAGTTTTATGGGCTTCTTTGTATAAAAAAAAAAGTTTTATAGGCTTCTTGGAGGCTAAAGAGATAATTTTTAGTGAGTTTTAAATTCTAGCCCAAGTAGGAAATGTATTTACTCTGTAAAGATGAATTTATTTTATTTAAGGGTACTAATTGGAGTAGGATTGGTCTTCCTAGACTGAATAAAAGTGTTATTTTAGAGGTATATAATGGGTCTTTTTAAGTCAGCCACGTGAAACCTAAAGAGAGACTACAAGATTCCGAAAAACAAAAAAAAAAAAATCAAAAGAAAAAGAAATTAGTGCTTAGCGTGTAAAGGTTTAAGAGCAAAGAAATTGGGTTTCTCTACATTGAAAAGAATAGAATAGCATGGTACTTCTAGAGGCAGCCAGCAAGTTCATATTAAACTGAGGTAAACATCTAACTATACATGCTTTATTGAAAATCATTAAACGCATCTTTATCTTAGGATTCATCATCTCATAGTCGCAGGGAAGTCTTAGAAATTATATTGATATATTCAAGGGAAAATCGGCTATCATGGAAGTATCTATATAAACGTACATTAGTTATTTGATTTTGAAAGAGATCTTAATATATATGTGTAGTAGTATCAACATTTTATAAGTTGAGCCTATATAGACATCCATACGTGGTGTTCAATGGTATATATATATAGGTATAACAGATTGTAGTATTAGGGATTACACTACAATTATACAAAATATAGTATAGACATGATGTATATTAGAAAGCTATGTTATATTTAATATTACAAAATCTTCATAGTGGCTAAGGAAAAGTTTTATAAGGGGACGTTTTGTTATTTAAAACCTGCCATTATTGAGTTATTTGATCCTTAAAGGTTTTAGTTGACATTGTTTCGAGCAATTGAAGTGAAGCTTGATTTAGCAACTAGAGATAAGTGGACTTCAGAATATGACGTCTCTCAAAACATGTGTGTGTGTGTGTGTGTGTGTGTGTGTGTGTGTGTGTGTACATATTTGCAACAGTGAAGTTGTAAAATCTTATATTATTGCCAATGCTTTATACATACTTGAAATTTATTATTGTAAGTTTCTTTGAAATTATATCTGTTAAGAATGACTCAAAAACTACATTTTTGAGAAACTATTCATTATATGATATATGATTTGTATTAACAATATTGTAATAAAAAAAATTCAAGTGGTCAGCTAGATTTTCTACAACCTTTGTCAACATAGGATTAAGTGTTGGTCTTCGGCCTACGTCTTGTTATTGTGGTGTGGTGTAGTGTTATCGTGGTGTGGTGTAGTGTTATCGTTTGCTCCTCGGAGCCAGTGTTATAGTATGCTCTTTGGAGCTAGTGTTGTCTCTATGAGGTTAGTATTATTGTTTCCCATGAGAATACCCATCATGTGTTTAGCAGTTTATGTCTTTTGGTTGACTAATGTTTTCCATATCGAACTATTGTTTTATTGTTATTGACCTTTGTAAGTGAAAAAATTGTTTATTTTTATATCATATTGTTTCTACCTATTTAGTGTATTTTGGCCAATTAAAATGATTAGTATTTTATTTACTAATTACAGTTTTATAGTTAAATGTTTTCTTCATGATAGTTTTACAAAGTATATTATATTAATGTTCAAACTATTTGTAAATGTTTTGTAAAGCTTATATTTTGTCAATGATACTATTGTTTTGTTTTGAGAGACATCATCATGCTATGTAGTCTCTTATTGAGCTTTTAGCTCACCCCCCTTTCTTTACCCTTTCAGATTAGAGCAGTGGAATATCTTTTGGTGGTAGATCGTTGAAGCCATAGATTAAAGACTTCATTTGAAGTTATATTAGTTGATGGACTGTTTTATTATGTTTTCTTAGTATAGTGAGTTTAGTATTCTTGAAACTATTTAGGATTGTGTTTGGAGACTTTATTGTTAAAGTTTTAGTTTGATAAATTTTATAACAAATATTTAATGGCTTGATTCTAATTTGTGGATATTTAATTACACCATGTTCCATTATAGCAAATGTTGATTATTTATAAGACAAGTCGTGCATCTAAATCCTTGGTATGAGTTTTGAGTGTTATATCAATATACCAAATATTTAGCTAAAAAATACTAAACTCACAAAATCACCCTTGCATAAGCCTCAATAAACCATCCACTAAACTAATTTATATTAGTCTCAATACAAATATTGAGCCACTATTTATCTATAAAAAAAAAATTTATACTTCCTCTAGCCCAAAATGTCTTGTTCAAAAAATTCAACTTCTTAATTTATTCTGTATCAGTTAAAAAGGTACAAATTTTCAAAACTACATTAATTCATTTAAACTACAGAAAAAGAATAGTATTGACTTTTTAAATAAGGTAAATGATTAGGATAGAAATTTTATTATTATTATTATTATTATTATTATTATTATTATAAAAATGACTTCAATTTGGGACATCTTGAAATGGAATAGAGGACCAACAGTTTGGGATGAATAGAGTATTAATTTCTTTGTTCATGTACTACTCTTTCTTACATTCTTGCGAAGCTCTCTTCTCAAAAATTAATGGAGAGTGAAAAATTAATAATCAAATATAATATTATAGAGTATTGAGGTTGGTGTAGTCATCTATAGTCATCTATGAATAGTTCCTTAGCTAAAGTAGTAAAAGTGTGATTTTTAGACGAAATTTGATTAAAATGACCTTAAGATTGATGTAAATACTCTAAAATAATTGTGCATAAGGTATGGTGAAAAAGAATCGTGACCAGGAGAGGAAGGCCAAAGAACATTATAGTTATCTTTTGTATGAATGTTTTGCATGGTATTTAGGTTACAAATATGCTATCAGTTGTGATTTAAATCTTGCATAGCAATTAGGTTATAAATATGTTAATAGATTAATTGGTTAGCAACTAATGATGTACATCACATAAAAAAAAACAAAAATATATAAAAAAAAATAAATAAATGAATAAGTAGAAGAATCCTGTATAAAAAACAAATAAACAATCTTATATATTCCTTATAATACAGAGATAAAGATGTTAAGAGGGATGATCAGGGATGGATCCAGGTGAGGGCCCAAGGGAGCGGGGGCCCAAGGGAGCCCGAGCCCCCTTGGGTCTAGAATTTCTTTTTTAAGTTATAATATATATTTTTTCAATTTTTGTAGTTAAGCCCCCTCCCAAAACCTTAGGCCCCCTTTCTCCACAATAAGCCTAACTATCCCCACCCAAATAGCAACCATCCCAAAAAAAAAACTTAACAAAAACAATAAAAATATTCACAATAGTGATTATATTTTAATAAAAACAACTATTTTACCACCAAAGTACCAAAAAATAATGTGTTGTTGGAGAAGCTAAAGCTAATTTTTTTGCAACTATAGTAAACTGGACTGTGTTAAGGACAAATTTTATGTGATTGACTATAGTAAACTGAACCATTACCCTTCTTACGTTAAACCCTCCAATTTGGAGAGCAACCACCAGAGCATCATCATGGGGCTAGAAGGTCCACCTTATTAGCATCCGATAAGCCCAGAATTGGCTCTAGCTCTGACCTAATCCTCTTGGACCCTTTATCCTCTTCTCCAAACTCAGAGTATGGTGAGATAGCCATTACCCTAGATGAGGGCCTTGCTTCCTTATCCAGTGTGGAAAAAATGACATGGATAGTTCCCAATGATGGGTATGATGCCACCTCTTTCTAGTATTCAAGGACCCGATATATGGGTTACTTGAATATCGAGCTAACCATTGAGGTATTACACTAGGGAGGTTGGTTAAAAAAGTATCTCCTTGGTTGATTAGGGCCAAATCTATTAGGCCGAGGATCCCTTCGCTCGGGTGTGAAAACCTTGGCCTTCCTTTTTCCTTGCACTTGATCTTCTTCAACCCTATTATGCTCGTCAATGCGATCCATAAGTTAATGCATATTTCAAGCAAGCTTTATGGTAAGGGATTTCCTTAGATATAAATTCATGGCCAGCCCTACTTTGAAGGTTCTGACAACCACATCCTCAAAATCCTTATCAATCTCGTTGAAAAGTTCTCAATACCTATCAGAATAAGTTTTTAAGGTCTCTGCCTCTCTCATGGCAATGGAAAGCAAAGAATCCAGAGGCCTAGGGATCCTGCTCCAGATCACGAATCTGGCCCTAAGTGCCCTAGTTAGCTCCTCATAAGACCCTATCGAGCCCTCCTCCAATCCATTGAACTACCTTATGGCAATGGGCCCGAGGCTTGAGATGAACACCTTGCACATGAGCACTTCGTTTCTGGAGTGAATGACCATCCTTTGATTAAAATGTCTCACATAATCCACTAGGTCAGTCCTTCCACTGTAAATAGCGAAAGTTAGTTGGGCAAAACGATGAAGTAGCTTGATCCTATCAATGCGGTGTGTAAAGGGTGACCTAGAAATTTGGTGCAAGGCCCTACTCATACAATCATTCCCCATATTTTTGGGGGGTGAATTTCTGTTTCTTCTTCTACGATGTCTTTCTCCATCTCCTGTATGAGAGGATGTCATAAAAGATTCACTCAGAGTTCTAGATCTTTGCCTGTAACTTCGCTCTTCTTCTGAATCAAAGCTTTGGCACGACAAAGGTGTTTTATCCTCTCTGACATGAACTCTACATAGAAGTTGTCTACGTAGGTGATCAATCTCCAACCTAAGGTTTTGCATCTCTTGATTATGCAATACATGACTTCCTAGTCTTGCGTGGCTTCAATTGATGTGGTCCGAATGGACAGGTTCAACCCTAATACTGGGAGACCGATCTATCTCTTGGTCCCTTCTTCTCTTAAAGTTCACAAATTGGTTGACTCAGTGAGAGCCCACAGATTCTTCTTTATCTCCCCTTCTATCACCATGAGCCCCCATTTCATCTCTCCTGGAGTTTGCCATTTTTACTAGCACTGAATGAACCACAAAGATAGATTAAAGATGACCCATTCCCACAGACGGTGCCAATTGTAAGCGTGTCTAACAAGCTAAGCTCACTTAGAGTAATGGATTTAGGTTAGACGGCCCAATACAATTAATTTGTTAGAAAATGGGCTTTCAAGGTCAAATTCAATGTGCTAGTATGATTTAAGCTTTAGGTGGATGATAAAAGTTAGACATTCCAAAGAAGAAGAATAGATTTTTGGAATTAACACTTCCTCGGGCCTAGCCGAAGAGTAGTCGTTCATAGATTTTTCAAGTCTTGATTACAGGATAGTGTTATACAATATCAGTATTTCCTTTCAATTTTTTCATCCCTGTTCTATTGGGGCTTCCTTTCCATATATACTTAGCTGAATTGCATTTGAGCCCTCCACTTGTAGAGTCACTGACTTTCCTTTAGATGCCTATCCTATCAAGGTTTTGTTGGAAGTGGTAGAGTGTGCTGCAAGTTGTTAAGGAACTGTTCAGAGGTCATTCCTCCATTAATGTAGCGACTTGAGTTGGTGCAATACATTGAATGCAGAGGTGAATGTTATTTTGTCTGGATGCTTTCCCTCTGCTTTGCTCGCACGTCTCTACCATCTTCTTTGACCTTTTGTTATCTAGTGCAAGTGGTCTGCCCAGCAATTCCCGAGGAATGCTCGCTCTTCAGGCTCCTCAGAAGGTCAGCCTCTTCGTGGTTCCTCCTTGGATTCTAATCCACGTGTTGGGTAAAGACTAGTGCGTGGGCGGGCCCCTTCCCTTTCTCGGACTTGGCCGACGGGTTCTATTCTGTACTTGGATCTTACCCCCCCCCCCCACAGAAAATGTCATGCTTTAGTCCTCTAAGATGGAATTCTACTTTTGTCCCAGCATATAAAAATATCGATGTTTAGTACATATAACATGATTTTGACAATTATATTTATTATATATATATATATATATATATATATATATATATAAAATATGAACTTGCAAAGTAAATAATAATAATTATAGTGCCAATAAGCTTATAATAGAATTTAATCAAGTTAGAATATCTTTGTATATATTATTATAATATGAAAAACGTTTAATCCATATTTTTGTATATATTAGTATAAAACCATGTATTTTTAATATAAATTTTCATCCTAGGTTGAACATGAGTTTTATATATATATATAAACACATACCTATATTATACAGTGTTTAATACATGTACTTTGATTTTCAAAATAAAATTGTACTTTATTAATTATTATGGAGTCCATATTGAAAAGTGAAACACAAAAACAAAGCATCCTTTACAATGGCGACTTCAGGATTATTTTTAAGGGTGGTCACTAAGGAGAATTTTAATAATTAAGGATTTTATTTTATTTTTTGTTTTCGAATAGGTTTTTGTTAAATAATTTGTTCACTTGTTGTTTGGTTTAGTCTTGTTTTTATTTGTTTTTTTTTTTTTTTTTTGTTATTTTGACTAATTTTTATTTTTGTTATTAAGACTTTTTTTTTTTTTTTTGGATTTAAGGGGTTAAAGATTATGTTTGGGAGCCAAAATTATTTTTGGAATAATGTTATTTCCACAATATTTTCACAACAAATCTTATACGATAAGCTATTATGGGTAGGTTTAAAAGTGATGTTAGTGTTGGGTCTAAATTAGAATCAGTAACTACTTATTACATAAGATTTGTTGTGGAATTGTTGTATATGTAGCATTAATCTTCTTTTTATTAAACTTAAATTCTAGTGATTTTCAAGTCAAGATATTCCTTATTTTTATTAGGGTGGTCACAATAGGTTAGTTTAATATATAATTTTTTTTTTTTGTGGCAAATATATATACATTTTTTAGCAAGGAGCCGCCACTACTATTTAGACTGAAATCTAGTAGTACTATGCTAACTATGTGTAAGTGCACAACTGCACCTGGACCCAAAAACGTACGTGGGCTCAGGCCCAATGAGCCTTAAACAATTAAATTTGTAGAGTGTGGGTTCACAATCTAATTCGATGGTGCTCGAAACTTGATGAACAGGCCAGAATATTACAGTATTTATAAACAATGGACAAATAGGGCAAAATGAACCTCCTCGGACGTAGGCCGAGGACCCTTTGTATATTATTTCTCTTTTTCCTTATAAAGGTTACAACTCCTAGTCCTTCTCAAGTTCTTTTTAAAAAAGGCCTCCTCTCTCTTCTACCCCCTTCTCCCCTTAAATACTTCCTTTCCTTCTCCTTTTATCCACGTCACCCAAAAAATCCCTTCTACCACCTTCTTGAAATCTTTAAATACTAGCTAGAAGGCTGAATTCTACTGTTCAGGGGTTACTTCCCCATTAATGCGGCCAGGGAGGTAGGTGCAAGGTCTTTAATGTGGAGGCAGCAGCCTTTTTCTGAGATATTTCTCTTACACTGCCATGTCTAAAGAGTATTTGGATCCCCTCTTTAACCTACAGTCTTTCCAGAAATCTGTCTTGATCTTTCTAGTGAATCTCCAATTAATCACGGGTCTGTCCGAGGAGAGACTCTACCTCGGATGAATCCTCGGGCCCTCGGCTTGTGAGCCAACTCGCAGCCCTAAAAGCCTTTAGTCAAGAACGAACTAGCGCCCATTGATAAAGCCTAAGGCCCAAATACCCACTTAGGTTCTTTCACTCCCCACAATAGCCCCTCAAAACTTTATTTTTCCCTATCCGAGGAGGAAAATGGAGTTTTGATCCGACGAAAACTTCTCCCACATGTTTCGTACCTCACCACGTGTGTGGAAATCGTTTCATTTCCCAGAAAATGCCGTCTGGCGCTTCGAATTTCAAAACGCGCGCATTTATGACCGTAAGTTACACCTTGTTTCCCACGTTCAATGGTGAGATGAACATCCAACGGTCCGTATTGCCCCCTGAAAATTTGGCGGGATGAATCCAATTTCGAGACCGCTTCTCGCATGTCATAACGCTTTGGAAATATGCGCCATCATTTATTTCTTCAGAACTTAATCATATCAAAACATCAGTCATTGCCTTTTCTCTCAAGAAATCCATGGAAACTCACATAACTACAAACTCGTAAGTTCCTACTTTTTCTTTTACTCCTTTCTCCTCAGATTCTATCCTCGGCTCCCTTCTTAACCATTTTCCTTCTTAAAACTTTCCCTTTCCTTTCTCATAGATGGGTAGATTTAAGTGTTTAGTTGACACCGCCGCTGGGATGGAAGATTTTAGGGCTAAATACTAGATTCTCAGCGACGTAGGCTTGAAATACTGTCCGGCGGAAGCCGTAGTTGGTTCTAGGAAGACGGGAGAGGTCATCATCCCTATGATTGCCTTCATAGAAGGTGGGATGACCCTCCCTATGAGAAGCGTAACTAGGGAATATCTTCACAATCACCAGTTGTGCCCTGACCAGTGCACACCCAATGTATTTAGGGTATTAGGAAATGTCGACGCCCTAAATGAGCATATGGGCTTGAACCTCACTTGGCATGACGTTGTCTTCATGTACGAATGCCACAAACTTAGGAACGTAGGCTATTACATTAAATCCCAGTCTAGTGTAGTTAGGTTAATTTCCTGTTTGCCCAAGTCCAATAAAGGCATGAAGGACGACTACCTCATCGCCTCAGGCAACTGGCACGACGGCCCACACTGCCCAGTCGTATGGGGAGATCCAGGTGTGACTCCTTAGGATCTAATTTCCCAACCCTGTAATTCCATCTAAAAATCCTTAAATGCTTATTTACTTTCACAAACTGTCTAACTTCGATTTGTTATATGCATTACTAATCTGACCACATTTGCCTTTTTGGGTCTCTTTTTCCTCAGACAAACAACTCGTGCGCCCACGCCTGAGCCATCGCAACGTTGCTGACCTGAACCACGTGCTGCAATTAGAAGTTTTCGTGAGTGAAGACTTACAGCTTAGAGTGGCTCACCTAATACCAGGGTACGACCTAATATCCTTGGACTTCCAGGAGATAGAGAACGCAATTATCGCGGGAGATAGGAGGCGCAAGAGAATAAACGTAGCAAGACCAAACTTTCTTGCTGACTACGACATCCCCGACGACCTCAACACCATTCTGTACACACGTCCCATTACGGCGATCCCTCTCTCGACGCACTCTCAAGCAACTGCTGTCCCGAAGGAGCAAGTGTCCTCTTCGCACACGTTGGACGACGAGATAGACAAGTTTCAGCTCGAGGACATCAAAAGACCCCGAGGAAACCAGTTCGTCGTGCTCTTTGACGAGGAAGAAGAGCCCGCCGAGGCCTCCGGAGTTGCAGGGTTAGTAGTTGCCCATCCAGAAGATGATTCCGAGGAGGAAGAAATGGACAAGCTTCAAGGCCTTCTAACTAAGAGGGGCGAGAAAGTTGCCCAAAAAAGAGCTGGAGGGTCCCAAGTTCCTCCGTCTTTGCCACCTCCCCCTCCTCTAGCCAAACCTAAACCTCCGGTTGAGGAGCCTAAGAAGAAAAGGAAGGGGGAGGCCGAGGAGGCTGGTGGCGAAAAACAGAAGAAGCCAAGACAACAGCCACAGCAAGCTCAACAACAGAAGCTGGACAAGGGCAAAGGACGGGCTCGTTCAGTTGAGAGTGGGGAGATTAGAGACATGGCCGAGGTGCGCCGAGCACCGGCTACCTGGTCTCCTGAGTTGAGCCCTCTACATATTGGGCCACCAATATCCTTGAGTCAGGGCCCTATGGGCTAGGGACCTTCCTCCAGTGTGGCTTCTACAAATCCCCTCATGCAGTTCTTCCAAAAGTGCCTCCGTTGACTCGGGGTGCATGCATAACAGATATGGTCCGGAGAACGATCGTTTATACAGCTTCTGATCCTCGGACAACCAGAAACGCGTTGCCTTTCGACGGATCTTGTCTGCTTCAGACTTGTCGTCGGGTAGAATGTCATTTTTCAGAAAAGATACCATAGGGTCAATCCAACTAGGTCCAGGCCTTATTAAGTGGATCCGAACTGCAGAAACAGTAGTAAGAGCTGGCTCTAGCAAATCTTCAACAAGGATAGTCCTAGGCAAACTCTGAACGAAGGATGTCACTAAGGTATCCAAGGAGTCTGCATGTGTATTTCCACTTCTAGAAATGTGTGATAGGATAAAGGAATCGAAGCTAGATTGTAAACGTTTGACTTGGGCCAAGTATTCTTGCATTCTTGGGTCCCTAGCCTCCATGGTCCCAGTTACCTGACCAACCACTAATTGAGAATTCGAGCGCATGTGAACTCCCTTTCCACCCATCTTATACACCATGTTCATGCCGACTAGGACTGCTTCGTACTCGGCCTCATTTTTGTAGCCGAGAACGCCAACCTCAGATATTTTTCAAAGATAATTCCCTCGGGGGATACCAGGACAAGTCCGATACCAGACCCTTTCTGGTTAACGGCCCCATCAACATACACCTCCCAAGTCAGGGTTCCTATACCCGTGATCACACTCCTAAAATAGTTCCCCATTTAGCCACCCTTCTAGAGTAGTTAGCGCTACGCAAAACTGACTTGAGAGGCAGTTGGGTCAGAACTACAACGGTGTGGGACTGGAAATAATGAGGAAGCCTCCGCGTGGCATGAACTATGGCTAAGAGTGCTTTCTCCAAAAGTAAGTAACGCACCTCGGCGTCATTCAGCGTTTTACTGACTTAGTAGACCGGTCTTTGCACCACACCGTCGTCCCTTATGAGGACCAGGCTGACCACATGGACGGCTACTGCCAGATACGCAAATAGGACCTCATCCACTTCAGGTCGAGACATAATGGGTGGCCGGGAAAGATATTCCTTGAGTTGTTGGAAGGCTACAACGCACTCCTCGGACCATTGGAACCCCTTCCACTTATTCAAAAGTTGGAAGAAAGGCTTGCATCGGTCAGCTGACTGAGAGATGAACCTGCTAAGAGCGGCGATCATTCCGGTTAATTTTTGAACTTCTTTCGGATTCCGAGGTGGCTGTAAGGTTTGAATAGCTTTGACTTGTGCTGGATTCACCTCTATCCCTCTATGAGTAACCATATAACCTAAGAACTTCCCAGAACTCACACCAAATGAACACTTCGAGGTATTAAGACGCAACTTGTACTTTCTAAGTACTTGAAAAGTGTCGTCCAAATCTTTCACGTGTGCAGATACCGTCCTACTCTTCACTACCATGTCATCTACATATATCTCAATGGTCTTTCCAAGCTGCAACTCAAACATTCTAGTCATCATCCTCTGGTAAGTAGCCCCAGCATTCTTCAATCCGAACGGCATCACTTTATAGTGATAATTTCCCGTCGGAGTAATAAAGGCAATTTTCTCCTGATCTTCTGCGGCCAATGGAATTTGGTAATAACCCTGGAAGGCATCCAAAAAACTCATCCGAGGATGTCCGACGGTGGCGTCCACTAGTTGGTTGATGCGCGGCATCGGGAACGAGTCCTTTGGGCAGGTTTTGTTTAAATCTGTGAAGTCCACACATACCCGCCATTTTCCATTTTTCTTTTTGACCACAACTGTGTGTGCCAGCCACTCTGGATAGAAAACTTCCTTGATAGCCCCAGCCCTCTTGAGCTTGAGCACCTCTTCCTTAACGGCTTCAGAGTGCTCCTTGGAAGAACGCCGAGGGGGCTACCTTCTAGGAGGAATAGCGGGATTAACGTTCAAATAGTGACAAATAAAGCTTGGGTCCACTCCTGGAGCCTCATAGGGGTCCCAGGCAAAAACATCGACATTATTCTTTAGAAACTCCACCAATTCCATATTCTCTTGGTGTGGCAAACATACCCCAACCTGAAAGAACCTTTCGAGATCATCAGATATCAGAAACTTCTCCAGGTCTTCGCATATGGCTTCCTCTGCTGCCACCACATCGGGCGCATCCAAAGTCATTAATTGCTATGAGTCTTTCACAGTCGAGAGTGAGGATTGTGCTTCGGTCTAATGTAGCACTGCGACCGATATGCATTGCCTGGCCACCAGTTGGTTGCTGAGAATCTCTTCAATGTACTCCTTTGAAGGGAACTTAACCTTGACATGCAAGGTGGAAGAAACAGCCCCCAAAGCGTACAGCCAGGGCCGGGCAAGGATGGCTGTGTATGGGGAATATGCATCGACCACAATAAAATCCACCTCGACCGTCTCCGAGCTAGATTTCACAGGCAACCGGATCTGTCCCTTCGGTATAACGGCCTTCCCCTCAAAACTTATCAACGGCGAGTCGTAAGGGGTGAGGTCCTCCAACTTCAACTTCAGCCCTTTAAATAAGTTAGGGTACATGATATCCGCGCCGCTGCCTTTATCAATCGTTACCCTTCTGACATCATAATTCCCTATTTTAAGAGTAACTACTAGGGCGTCGTCATGGGGTTGGATGGTCCCAACCTTATCTTCCTCTAAAAATTCCAAGACGGGCACATTCAGTTTCAATCTCTTCGGCTTTGAGCCCCCTCCTCGGCTTGGGAGTGCAAAACTGCCATCACCCTAGTGGGACATGAGCCAGTTCTGCCAGGCGCAGCGAAGATAACGTTGATTGTTCCCAAAGGAGGGCAAGATGAGTTATTCCTCTGATTATTCAAGTCAGACTGACTGCCCTGTCCGCTAGGTTGGTACAGGTGCTGCCTTAACTTTCCTTCGCTAACCAGCTGCTCCAAGTGGTTCCAGAGGGTCCGACAATTCTCGGTAGTATGACCCACGTCTTGATGGTACTGACAAAAAAGATTCTGATTCCTCTTGGCAGGATCCCCCGCCATCTTACTGGGTCATTTGAAGTAGGGTTCCTTACGGACTTTCTCCAGTAGCTGGTGCACTGGTTCTCGGAATACAGTATTAACAGTCTGAGTTGCCGCTGAGCCAGACTGCCCGGAGTAATCTCTTCTCGACCTGTTGTTGTGATATATGTCCGACCTAAAATCCATTTTCTCCTGCGGGATAACCTTCGCCTTACCCTTCCCTTGCTGTTGGTCTTCCTCAACCCTCTTGTATTCGTTGATACGATCCATGAGGCGACGTACACTCCGTACGGGTTTTTTGGTCAAGGACTTCCTCAAGTCATGATCAGTGGGAAGGCCCACCTTAAAAGTATTGATCACCACCTCATCAAAATCACCTTCTATCTCGTTAAACATCTCCCAATACCTGTCGGAGTATGCTTTCAACGTCTCGCCCTCTTTCATAGCCATAGACAACAGTGAGTCCAATGGTCGAGGAACTCTGCTGCACGTAATGAACCGTGACGCGAATGCTCTGGTCAGTTCCCCGAACGAACCTACAGACCCTGATTTGAGACCGTTGAACCACCTCATAGCAACAGGTCCCAAGCTAGAAGGGAAGACTTTGCACATTAGGGTCTCATTGTGAGAATGAACAGCCATTCTCTAGTTAAAGTGGCTCACATGTTCCACCGGGTCGGTCCGGCCGTTATAAATGGTGAAGGTGGACTGGGTGAACCTCCTGGGGAGCCTCCCCTTCTCAATCCTGCGTGAGAATGGCGATTTAGAGAGTTGGTGCAACGCTCGGCTCATGGCATCGTTCCCTAAGCCCCTGGAAGGGAGCTTCCTATTCCTATGACCTGGTAGGCCATACTCTTCGCAAGAGGATGTTTTGCTGGGGTGCGACCATGACCTCGAATTGTAACTACTTCCCCGAGATTCCCCCGAAGAGGTATTGGATGAAGGTGAAGCACGCCTCCGCCTGACGCGACGCAGCTTCTTCTTAAGGTGATCAATCTCCCTCTACATGGCTTTAGCACCATCTTCATGGGTGGCACTGTCTCCTCCACTGTGAGTATGACTCGTTCTAGCATACTCGGTGCGAGCGCTACCCTCTCGATCCCTTCGGCGCTCAAGATGCTCGAAAAGATCCTCAGGTTGCGATCCCTGAGATTCTGCATGGTGTGAGCCTAAGCCTGCCATGATGTTCGATTTCTTCCACCGCTAGATTCCCACAGACGGCGCCAATTGTAAATGCACAACTGCACTTGGACCCAAAAACGTACGTGGGCTCAAGCCCAATGAGCCTTAAACAATTAAATTTGTAGAGTGTGGGTTCAAAATCTAATTCGATGGTGCTCGAAACTTGATGAACGGGCCAGAATATTACAGCATTTATAAACAATGGACAAATAGGGCAAAATGAACCTCCTCGGACGTAGGCCGAGGACCCTTTGTATATTATTTCTTTTTTTCCTTATAAAGGTTACAGCTTCTAGTCCTTCTCAAGTTCTTTTTTAAAAAGGCCTCCTCTCTCTTCTACCCCCTTTACCCTTTAAATACTTCCTTTCCTTCTCCTTTTATCCACGTGTCACCCAAAAAATCCCTTCTACCACTTTCTTGAAATCTTTAAATACTAGCTAGAAGGCTGAATTCTACTGTTCATGGGTCACTTTCCCATTAATGCGACCAGGGAGGTAGGTGCAGGGTCTTTAATGTGGAGGCAGCAGCCTTTTTCTGAGATATTTCTCTTACACTACCATGTCTAGGGAGTATTTGGATCCCCTCTTTAACCTACAGTCTTTCCAGAACTCTGTCTTGATCTTTCTAGTGAATCTCCAAGTAATCACGGGTCTGTCCGAGGAGAGACTCTACCTTGGATGAATCCTCGGGCTCTCGGCTTGTGAGCCAACTTGCAGCCCTAAAAGCCTTTAGTCAAGAACGAACTAGCGCCCATTGATAAAGCCCAAGGCCCAAATACCCACTTAGGTTCTTTCACTCCCCACAATATGCACAATTTTGAAAATGTTTTTTTTTTCTTATTTTTTGGAAAGTACAACTTTGAAACTTTTTTTTTTTATTTTTTATAGAATACAATTTTGAAACTTGAATAATATTGGTTGTTAGTATGTGGTTTTAAGATGACACATTTCCATGTACAAAGTATTTAGGGGTCTAGGGAAGAAAATGTTTGAGCTATAGTGTAAGTAGCATATTGTTACTATCTTAAAAGAAAAAAATAAAAAAATAAAAGAGGATTAAGCAGGTTGTGTAGTCCATGTGATGTACAATTTTTCAATTGGGTAAAACTTAGGTATAGTATTTAAATGATGTTCCTTAGGTTTTGCTTTTAAAATTTAGTCATATGATTACTTAACTAAAAATACACTTTCATCCCATGAGAAATATGTCATATAGTTGAATTTTAAGAGAGGAACTTAAGGAACAATATCTAAAGTATTGTATATATTATTTATTGTCAGTATATGTTAATTTTTTTTTTGTTTTTGATTATTTCCACTACATTTATCATTCTGAAAATAATAATAATAATAATAATAACAACAACTTGGAATGATTGTTCAATCTAAAGATGAAAAGATACTAGAAAAAGATGCCATTTGATTAAAAAATAAAATGTAATTAACATAAAGCAAGATATAAAAGGAATCCAATGGAAAGAGATGTTTAGTCTTAAATTAGAGAAGAAAATTTGAGAGAAAAATTAACAAAAAGAAAAAAAAAAAAAAAAAAAGCTATGGAGAGGTGTCCAATTTTTAGTCTTAGATCTTGTTTGGTATTTGTGTCCAATGTTTAACATGATCATTAGATACACTGAAATTTTGAATTATTTAACGCCTCACTATTACTATATATAACAATAAAAATATTATGGACGTCAATAGTCAATGGGTCTAGTAGCATTTTCGAAATTTAAAGATTATAACGTTGAAAACAAGAAGAAAGAAAGCTATGGATAGGTGATATTATTATGAATGGAATACGGAGGATATCATGACCTTCTTTGTCAATGGTAGGGGCAGGGGTGGTAATTTGTGTTTGCGTGTTCAGTTCGTGTCAACTCATAAGTATCCGACTATATATGTCAATACTAACTTGACATGTTCATTAAACAGGTCAAAATTCATCAATCCTAACACAACCCATTAATTAAACGGATCAGTCGTGTTGACCTGTTTATCAGATTTTATCAAAATTAAAAAAATTATGAAAAATAAATAAATAAATATTTTTAATATAAAGTTCAGAACTAATGAGTAAAAGCATCACAAATAATCATTCAAAACTAAAGTTGTAAAGTTGTTATTTACAACTATTTTATGTTGGCTTTAATTCCATGCCAAATTTGATTGTAATTTTGTTCAATCATGTTTACCCTGTTTTTTATGTGGGATTTCATGTGTGTGTGAGAGAATATAAAGACTCAAGCTTGTATTGAAGAATGAGTGGTTTTCGCGGATATCTCACGAGTAAACTTCCTGCGAAGTAAGCCATGTGAAGAGCACATGACTGAAATGCGAAGAGTCATGACAATTTGGTGACAGCTGGTTTTCGCAAGTAGCTTGCAGGTAAAGCCTTCTCGCGAGATACCCGCGAAACATTCTGTTTTGCTATTTTGGCTTATCTGCTCCACCATGTCTTCACCCACACTATATATACCCACATTACCCATATATTATAAGGAGTGTTTTTCAGAGAAAAAATCCCTAACAAACACACTTAAGAGTTAGAGATTCTATACTCACAATCATCTACACAGTCCTTTGTGATTTTCCGTATACTCCTACCTCTCCATATCCATATCCATATCCTTGAAAGGTTGATAGCCAAACACTTACCACACCTAATTTGAGTGTTAAGTGAGGTTTTGGTGCTACTGGGAAGCATTGGAAGAAGCCAAGTTTTGGCAGATACAATCGGGCGCATTGTGGGATTCAGAAAGCTAGACAAAACACGATTCCGAGAAACCTTGTTAGAGTAGGAGCTTGGAGGGCTTAGGTGTACTAGGTAGATTAGGCTTGGAGGGTCTCTTGCTATTCGTGTATCCCAACTTATTGTCTAGTGGATCGATTTACTGCTTGGAGGGCGGCGGAGATGTTTTTTGCCGAGTTCTTCGGTTTCCAACACATCAGCGTGTTATCTTGTGTTTGCATTTCTCTTCCCTACTCTTTTATCTTTCATTTTACTGCTGTTATATGATGAATATGACTTAGAGTAGTTTATTGTTTGTTCGCTCGCATTTACTTTATTCCGAACTTAGTTTAAGTTAGAGTAAAATCAACTGAGTCGTAATCTTTTAATTTGGGGTCTAAACAGCTCGTGTTTTTAACACAAATCCTAGCTTTCAATTGGTATTAGATCGGGTGCACTTGCTGTGGTTTCATTACCTAAGTGCAATCCTAGACCCCTTTTGTGATGAATCGATCACAATCGCTCAATGCTCCACCATTCTTTGATGGGAGCAACTATGTGTGTTTGGAAAGTCCGTATGAGGGCATTCCTTTGTGCTATAGATAAGTCCGTATGGGATTCTGTTAAGAACGGGTATGTTAGACCCACGATAGCCAAGTCCGAATGGGACAAGGCAGGTCTTGCTTTGACAAATGCCGATAGTAAAGCAATTAATGTTATCTTTTGTGGTGTGTCTACTGATGAATTTCACAGGATATCGCATGTGAAGACCGCCAAGAAAGTTTGGACAATTCTTGAGACTACCTATGAAGGTACCAAGAAAGTCAAGGACACAAAACTCCAAATGCTTACCACCCGATTTGAAGAGCTTAAGATGAGTGACGATGAGTCATCTGATTCATTCTATGGGAAGCTCAATGAAAACATGATTGCCAAGCTCAATCTCGAAGAGAAGATTAAGGATTCTAAGGTGGTGAGAAAGATTTTGAGGTCCTTACCAGAGAGCTATCGTGCAAAGGTCACAGTTATAGAAGAAAACAAAGATTTGGATGAGATCAAGATTCAAAAGCTTATTGGATCTCTCCAAACATATGAGCTTGGACTACCTTCCCACAAGCCAAGCAAATCACTTGCTCTCAAAACCATCAACGAGAGAGTGGATGACTCCTCCGAAGAAGATGATGTGGAGAAGGAGGTAGCATTCCTTGCAAAGAACTTCTGAAAATTTCTAAAGATGAAAAACAGTGGGAAGTCTTTCAGCAAATGAAAGTTTTCATCTTCCAAATGTGGTAAGAAGGAGTTCAAGAAGAAAGATGAGAAGGACTCTCAATCCCCTCAAGGAATCGTGTGCTACGAATGCAACGGCCATGGACACCTCGAGAAGGAATGTCCCAACTATTTGAGAGGGAAGGGTAAGGTGTTTACCACTACTCTTAGCGACTCCGAAAACTCAAATTCAGACACGAAAGGAGAGTGTGACAGTGATGGAAACTATAGGGCCTTCATGGAAATTACCTCCGTTGACTCTAAGGATGATTTGAGCAATTTGGTAGATAAACTTGGTGAGCATTCCGAGGGTGAGGAAGTTGAAGAATCGGAAGATAAAGATGTATGCCAAAATGAAGGTGATAACAACCTTCAAGAAGCATATGATTCTTTGCTAGAAGATTGTGGTAAATACACCAAGGTTGTGAACCATACTATGAGAAAGATGAAGAAGATTAAAGAAAAGCATAGGTGTACCCTTGTGCAACTTAAGGAAGCAAAATGTGAAGTAGAGAGACTCAGGGGAGAGTTGGTTGAAGCTTATTCTAAGATCAAGTTTCTTGAGCTTGAAATTATCCAAGCTAATGTCAAGGTTAAGTGTATCTCTACCAAGAAACTTGACAACGTATTGTCCTCACAAAAATCTTCACATGATAAGACCGGTTTGGGCGACACTGGAGAAGGAAGTTTCATCAACGAACCTAAGAAGGAAGTTAGGTTCATATCAACCAAGAATGTTGAGAAACTCAAAGAAGTGAAGCCTGAGATTGAGACCCTTGCTGCTGTAAATTGAACCATTGGTGCAAAATCAAAGGATAAAAGGAAGTCATTACCCAAAAATCAAAGGGGACCTTAAGTGAAACATGTGTGTCATCATTGTGGCATTCAAGGGTACATAAGGCCCAATTGTTTCAAGCTTCATGCACTCAAGAAGGCTGACTCAATGCGTGGTCAAGAAAGTTCAAAGAAAAGACCAAAAGGAGCACAACCTAAGGGAGAAAATGAGGGACCTCTCATTGGAGACATTATGGAAATGTTGAAGAACATCTCTCTATGCCTTGCTAGCTTCACTTCGAGGTTGGAAAGTTATGTTGGTAGTACCCCTCCATCTAAAGGTCTCACCCAAAACACTAGTAAAGTGTGGGTGAAGAAGGGCACTTATGCATGATCACTCTCTATGCCCATGCATTAAATTCTTCCAATGTTCAGGGTCATAGGTTCATGCATCATGACATGCATAATCTTCTTGTGTCATTGCTTCCGGTTTATAGTATGTTTCTTTTACAAGTTTTGTTTTGTACTTGTTGCTTTTGTTGATCTTACTTTACTTGTTTTGTTTTTAAGTGTGTTGAAAAATTCAAAAACCCATAAAAATTGAAAAATCTCCAAAAAATTTGATCGTTTGTGTTGTGTTTATTACATGTGAGTTTGGCCTAGTACCTTCATACTAATGACATAATGCATTTACGAGCGTAGCTTGTTTTGTATGCACATCTATCTTTATGGAAAAAATCTTGAAATCTATGTGTGATTGTTGTAAATTGATCTTCAAGCTTGTTATGAATGATTAGTCAATAGTCTTGTTGATCTTGATACTTACATAGACTTGTTATTTACAACTATTTTATGTTGGCTTTAATCCCTGGCCAAATTTTATTGTAATTTTATTCAATCATGTTTACCCTGTATTTTATGTGGGATTTCATTGTATGGATTATGTGTGAGAGAGAGTGTGAAGACTCAAGCTTGCATTGAAGAATGAGGAGTTTTCGTAGGTAATTCGCTAGTAAACTTCCTGCAAAGTAAGCCACGTGAAGAGCATATGATTGGAATGCGAAGAGTTATGACAATCTGGTGACAGCTGGTTTTTACGAGTAGCTCGCGGGTAAGGCCTTCCCGCGAGATACCCACGAAACATTCTGTTTTGCTATTTTGGCTCATCTGCTCCACCATGTCTTTATCCACACTATATATACCCACATATTGTAAGGAGCAATGTTATTAATTCCGTTTCAGGACCCGTTTTGTTTTGTCCAGTGGAATGGAATATTTCAGTACCGGCTTATTTCGGCGTACCGTTTCAAGGTGTTTCGGGTTCCTTAAAAAAATATATAATATATATATATTATTATTACATAAAATAATGAATTTAATTTTTTTTTTAAATCTTAAATAAAGTGGGGTTAAAAAATATTTAAATATTTTTAATTTTCTACAAATAAAATTCATAATTATAAACAAATTAATAAATGTACAGTGTATACTCTTTCCCCTTAAAAGCAAATGAAGTAAAGTTGATAAAAAATTTATGTGAATATTTTTTAACTTTTTACTTGTGGCATTATTGTAAATAAATAAGAATCTAGGATTAGTTTTTGAGTTGGGAAATTTCCTAGAAGTTTCCTTACAACCTCCATTACTCCACACGTATGTTCCATTTCCACTTACCATGTCCTTCCCATCTGATCTCCTCCATTCTTCTTCTCCAGTCTTCACAAACGTCTTTGCTTTTTTTTTTTTTTTAATGCTTTCCTTGGTTTTAAGTTTTAAGGCTTCCTCACACAATCAAGGCTGGACCCCAACATGCCCAACAGGTAAGTGTTCTCTAGCAAATAAAATGTCAACAATAGAGAAGTGTGGTTGCTCAAAGAGACAATGTTGAAGCTGAATGAGAAACAGTGAAGCCCAAAACGGCGTAAATGAGCTTTTTTTTTTTTTTTTTTTTTTTCCATAGCAGGCCAAATCCTATACCGGCCGGAATTTGCATTTCGGCTGGAATTGGCCGGAATTGTCCGGAATGGCCCGAAACTGCCCGAAATCTGACTCGAGGTGGAATGTGGGGTATTCTGGTACCAATTTGCATACCGGAATGGAAAATTCCGGCCGTTTCGGCCGGAACGGAACGGAATCAATAACAATGGTAAGGAGTTCTTTTCAGAGAGAAAACCCTAGCAAACACACTTGAGAATTAGAGATTGTATACCCACAATCATCTACACAATCCTTTGTGATTGTCCTTATACTCTTACCTCTCCATATCCATATCCTTAAGAGGTTGATAGCCCAAACACTTACTACACCCAATTTGAGTATCAAGTGAGGTTTTGGTGCTGCTAGGAAGCATTGGAAGAAGCCAAGCTTTGGTGGATGCAATCGGGCGCATTGGTGGATCTGGAAAGCTAGACAAGACACGATTCCGAGAAGTCTTGTTGGAGTAGGAGCTTGAAGGGCTTAGGTGCACTGGGTAGATTAGGCTTGGAGGGTCTCTTGCTATTTGTGTATCCCAACTTATTGTCTAGTGGATCGATTTACCGCTTGAAGGGCAGTAGAGAGGTTTTTTGCCGAGTTTTTCGGTTTCCTCTTCGATAACATATCGGTGTGTTATCTTGTGTTTGCATTTCTCTTCTCTACTCTTTTAGCTTTCATTTTACTACTGTGATATGATGAATATGGCTTAAAGTAGTTTTATTTTTTGTTCGCTAGCATTTACTTTATTCCACACATAGTTTAAGTTGGAGTAAAATCAACCTAGCCGTAATCTTTTAATTTGGAGTTTGAACAGCTCTTGTGTTTTTAACACAAATCTGAGCTTTCAAAAGCATATCTTATTATCACAAATAATCAATCGCATTATGTCAAAGAAGGTAAACCATAACAACTAATAAGTTTATATACCTAGGGTTTGTAGGGTATATTAGTAAAATTGCATTTAATTAAATGGTTTAAATGGATCAAGCGGGTTCCATAGGTTGAACATTAATCCAATCCGTTTATTAAACAGGTTAATCATGTCAACCCGAATATGACATGAATTCATTAAGCCTAAACCCATTATCTGCTAATTTTGTGTCGTGTCATATCGGGTTCACAGGTCATGTCCAATTTTTCTACCCTTAGTCAATAGATCACCTTGAAGTCATGATCTCAAGATTCCCTCCAAACATTGAAGATTCCTACTGTTTGTTTAAACCATTTAAGTTCAAAATAAATAAATAAATAAATAAGGGAGTTGATATTGTATCGAAGACTATTTTGGTTTTTAACATGGAGAACAAAATGTTTTGGTATTGATGAATTTCTATGTACCATTTCAAGATTACCATTATTTATATATGTGTGTATTTATTTATTTGTTTATAAAGATATAATTTAAAATGCATATATTTTATATGATTAAATTTTAGCCTATATAGGTATATTAACCTAGTATATTAGCTTAAACAATATATTATATAATTTTTTTAATTATTTATTTTTATTGTACTGTCTAAAACATCAATACCAACCTAAACACTTGAAAAATCTATAGTACAGCTTGATATCGATACTTGTTTAATAGTCGGTACAATGTATATCACCTCACTACTGCAATATAAGTCTATTACAGCAAATATTAATTCAACAAAATTAGTGTGGTGGTATTAGACACAATATCACATCTACAAATTAAAAGTTGTTGCAATAGTAACTTAAAAGTGATAAATTATTGTATTAACAATCATTAGTTGCAATAACTCATAATTTTCAATTGAAATAGTGGCTTTAATACCTTACTGCATGAGAATAATTTGTTGAAATAACTTAAAATAAAAAGATCATTCCAATAAGTTTATGCAAATTATTTTTGCAATTTACTAGAACAAAATTTTTAAAGCGATAGCTTATTGCAACAAATATATCATTATAATAACTTAATACCAATTATTTTACAATCTATTGTAATCATAAACATAAAAAGCTAAGATGAAGATATCATTGTAATATATTGATATTAATTATTTTACAATCTATTTTTGTAATGAAAAAAAAAAGTTGCAATGAAGATATCATTGCAATAACCTAATATTAATTATTTTATAATCTATTTTAATGACAAATTTGAAACAATTATCTATTGCAAAGAATGTATCGTTGCAATAATTTGCAATAAGATTCGTGAAGTTATAATCTATAGTTACAAGATATTAGAAGTAGCAAATTGTTTATTGCAACAACTTATATATTATTGTATCAAAGTTATCATTAAAATCTACCTCTTTTGGTCAAAAAAAGTTATCATTAATATATATGAATTTATTGGAACATAATTTTTTTTGCATAAACTTATTGCCTCAAATTTTATTGCAAAACATCGCATAAACTATTACAATGATTCTGATGTTACTGTAATTATTATTTTTTTGTTCCAATAAAAATTTCTTCTTGCAGTATTTCTCTAAGAGGAAGTCTATAGACACACAAAAAATTAACAAATGCTAATATGGTAGATTATAAATGGTAAGTAAAAAAAGTGACGTGAATGATGAGTTTAGATGAGAATCAATACTATACAAGCTAGCCATTGGTAAGTGTAAAAAATATTGTCAAATTTTTAATGTATGTTCTTTCTTTCTCTAATCTATCCATTTTCACGAGGTCTACCCACTTATAAGATGTAATTATTTGATCCACAAAGCTTAGATTTTGATACCGCCCATAGTTTGTGACACGAGTTGACGCTTCACCCAATACCATTTTAGGCATAAATAAAACAGATTGCATACGATGCCATGCATGAGATAAGCAGTACACGCAACCTTTGGTTGTGTACACTCTGCGTTCATACCACTATTTTCAAGCTTCACCAACTTATTGTCGATTTCTTTGAAAACAGTTTGTCCGTCAATTTCATATTCTTTTGAAATTATATGATTAATTTTCATCGATTCTTATTCCGATTTAACAAGTCATTCATGACTTCTTTATTTGTAAGCGACGTTTTTTGTCTTTTTATACTTTAAAAAGGAAAATTTGGGGCAAAAACATTTTCAAAATATCAAATTCCAAAATATTTGAATTGCTTAAAACCTGTTGGGATAATACTCTAGCCGAAATCGGAACAGTACTAGCAGCATATAATGGTGATCGTTTAAATTGTTTGAGAATTGCAAAGTCTTCTCATTTTCTCAGACATTTATTAAAAAGAAGCAAAGTCTAGGAGTGAGAGTTGACTATAAGTACTCACTACTTAGCAATCTACTCGCAATTTGACATCGTGAAAGGCACGTCACACGTGTTATATTAATATCTAGATAAGTCATGTAAACTTTCTAGTTTGACTTGACAAGTACTTTCTCCGATTTTTTATTTTTTATTTTTGGGGTGGGGATCACACGTTTTCTACTCGTCTTTGAATATAAAGTTATAAACCATCATGTCGATTACTTTAGCGAATAAATATATATTAAAGAATATTATGCCTTGAATACTTGCCAAACAAATTTTAAATATTAGATTTTTATTGGTGAGTTATTAATGAGTTAGAAATTAATATTAATAGTGGATTTAAATTAAAAACAGTAAAACTTACAACTTATAATAATTTGTTAAAAAAATGTTATAAACATAGTACTAAAATATTAAATAGAAAAATATTTATATATATTATGAATTTAATTAATAAATATTAATAAGTACGAATAAATTCAAATTATAAGAATATATAAAAAAGAAAATACCTAATTTAAATAGAATTTATTTAGAATTAGAGCTATAGAGTGTTTTATCTAAAAAGAAATTACTTTTAATAATTAGTTTAACACTATTTATGATTCTAAAAATCAAATAAAAAGTATACATTAAAATGTAGGATTTTAACAATTTATGTATTAATATTAGAAGACGTTAAAGAGAAAAAAAAAATTTAAAGACCTTCATTCTACCATGACAATTTGTTTATAAAAGAAAAAACATAATTTAATCATAATTTGTTTTGTGTTGGATTTTGCTTTAACTAAAAAGACGATGTATTCTGATTATTTTAAATTAATATAGTTTAAAACTATTTTTAACTTTAAAAATCATATTAAACATATATATATATATATATATATATATATATATATATATATATATTGTGAGGATACTTCCCCAATTAATCGGATTTATCCGCTTTGGGGAGCCAGTCCCTCACGGTTTATCGGCTCGTCCCCGAGTGCAGGCAGGATTTTCACCTGGACCAAGGGCTAGACCTTGTAATCGCAGGCTTGACACACATGGTCGCTCCAGAAGCTTATAAACCATGTGTGGGAGGGAACTCTAACCGATGTGAGACTTGGTGTCAAGCCTGCGATTACAAGGTCTAGCCCTTGGTCCAGGTGAAAATCCTGCCTGCACTCGGGGATGAGCCGATAAACCGTGAGGGACTGGCTCCCCAAAGCAGATAAATCCGATTAATTGGGGAAGTATCCTCACATTAAAAGGGTCAAGGGCTAGACCTTGTAATCGCAGGCTTGACACCAAGTCCCACATCGGTTAGAGTTCCCTCCCACACATGGTTTATAAGCTTCTGGAGCGACCATGTGTGTACCACCACTCACACATGGTCGCTCCAGAAGCTTATAAACCATGGGTGGGAGGGAACTCTAACCGATGTGGGACTTGGTGTCAAGCCTGCGATTACAAGGTCTAGCCCTTGGTCCAGGTGAAAATCCTGCCTGCACTCGGGGACGAGCCGATAAACCGTGAGGGACTGGCTCCCCAAAGCAGATAAATCCGATTAATTGGGGAAGTATCCTCACACACACACACACACACACACACACACACATATATATATATATATATATATATATATATATATATATATATATTGTAATGATGATGTGCAAAATATGAGCTTTCAAAAGATAAAATATATGTGGTAACATTTGAAGTAAAACAGATATAAGTAAATAAAGTCTTTCATTTTATATCGTTGTTTGTTACTATTTTACTAATAAGCATCTATTATGATTGGGGTTTTCTAAAAAACTATATGTTATTTAACCAAAGAGAATGGTATGCACTGCTTAATCCTGGCATTTTGTTACTTAATTTTCTAACTTGACCATTAGTGTGCCTCCAACCAACCCCATTGGTTGGTCTATCACCTAGTAAGTAGCTCGCTACATATGAGTTCTTGGGTGTTTCTGTGTTTGTTAAAACCCATTGTTGTATGCTATTCCCCTTTCCATCCACCTACAAGTAGTATCTTGAACTTATTGAATTTTTTAGAATTGAGTTTTATTTCAAACAAAATATCTTAATAATTTTAAATATATTTGTAATGATTTAAATGGCAAAAGCATGTCATTTGACACATTACACTTAGAGGGCATTTGGATCGCATAATGTTACATTGCATTGTAATGTTTGATTCATTAGTTATACTAGTATGTTACCCATGCAAACGCATGAATGCATTTAAAATTAAACAAAATTTTATTATAAAAATATAAATAATTAGTCAAATTATTATATATAAAAAAACATGTAACCTATGCATTAATGCATACATATAGATACATTTAAAATTTGTGAGGATGAGGACCCCTAACCCAATTTAATTAGTCGATTAAGGCTAATTACAAGGACACACCTTGGACCTCGGGGAGAAGCACCAGTTGTGCAAGGTACATAGAGTTGAAACACCAAAAGGAAGAGGCAACAAGTTGGGCACAGAACGTGAGGAGAAGGAAGAAAGATTGGTGTAGAAGCTGTCCCCTCCGCATTGAATGCATAACAACCACTTCTTTGGCTGCATTAATGACGAAATGACTGTGAATAATGGTGACACAGCTAATATTATAGGGTAAATCAAGTTAGCATGCTTTGGATGGGATAGGAACTAAGGACTGCAATCTCAGCCCTCCAAGTGTAAGACTCAGATGAGTTGCAGTTAAATATAAAGGCAAGAGGAAGACGCAGATGGGAGGGGGGTAGAAAAATAGAGAGAGAGAGAGAGAGAGAGAGAGAGAGAGAGAGAGAGAAAGAGAGAAAAGAGAAGAAAAGGTCCATCCCATTTGTAATTTCATCATCGGACTAAACCCAAGGACCAACACTTGTATTTTCTTTTTGAACCAATTCTTGAACTTTGGACTAATAGAAGAAGTTTGGTTTTCCTTCCCGTGTCTATGTCATAACCTTCTCATCCTTGTATGCTAGATATCATAAATAGATTAGACCTCCCATCTCTAAATAAGTTTATTGTGACAGCAAACAGTAAAAAAATCTTCATTAAGTTAATTAGCGCTGTTTTTCGTCGTTAGAAAATTAAACACAATTTTTATCATAAAAATATAGATAGTTAGTCAAACTATATATATATATATATATATATATATATATATGTATGTATATATATATATGTATATATATATATATATATATATATATATATAAGTAAATTTAATACTACTTACGATCGTTTAATACTTACCTAAATTTAATAGTTAGTCACATATTAAAATTTTTACCTAAATTTAATACTACTTACGATTCTTCTAATTTTTAATAAGATTGAACATGTGGTGATTTTTTTATATTTTTTATGGTGACTTTTATTGAGTATATGTGATTTTGTTTTTCTATTTTATAGTTCATTAATATTAGATTCTTAATATTTTGCACTCATTAACTCACTTGGTACAAAGATTAGAAAGCTTAAGTGGACACATGGCACAAACTTAAGTGTATAATTATGTTGTGGTTCCAACTTAAATTTATACACATGACGCAAAATTAGATTCCAATTTCAAATTCTAATTAAACTTTATCTAAGTTTTACCTATTAATATATACATGTGTATAATCCGTGCATATGCATGATACAATTAAAAATAATATAATTACACATATATGAATTCAAGTTATACGTTGTTTAAGTCATAGATGTATACATTAGTTTTTTACTCTTTCTTTCTTCTTTATTTTTTTAATTTTATTTTTTGGATATACAAATGAGTTTACTCTTTTTTATTGGGTTTTTTTTTTTTAAGGTTTGTTTATATTAGACTCTTTGTCTTTTGCACAATATTAACTCATTTAGAAATTAAAAAATATATATATAGATAGGACACGTGGAACAAAATTAGACTACAATTATAATATAATTTTAAATTTAATTGGATTTTCTCTCAGTTTTATTTATTAATATATATATATATATATATATATATATATATATATATATATATATATATATATATATAGATTCCCATGACATTCCAAGAATGTAACATTGCTTTGTTTGGTAGGTTCTTAATATTCTTGACAATCATTAAAATTTTTAGAATGAATTTTCACAAATTTCCATTTGAAATAACTAAACAAAATTATATTTTTAATAAAAAATAACAAAATAACTAATTTTTATTATTATTATTTTACCTTCTTCTATTTTCTACCAATCAACTCAGATCCATAAAAAAAAATTAAAAAAAAAAAACAACAAATTTCTTGCACTTTCTCACCACTCAAACAATTGTAACCCATCATATTCATGAGCAAATAACAACAAAACAACAAAACAAAATTTTATTTCACTTTCTCACCAACCGAATGTCTACATGGCAAGAGAGACCTCAATTTGATTTTGATGCTTGGTGGCTTGTTGATCTTTCTTCCAATTGATTCCAACTTATGGCATAAGAATATGTTGTTGCATTACATTGAGCAGTGTTTTTCAAGCGAATTGAATTTGTTTGTTTGGTAGTATGGTTAGGAAGAAATATACAACCACAGTGGATTTTGATGGAGTGGAGAGAGAGTTTGAGTGAGAAAGAGAATTATGAGAAAATTCTCTAGGGTTTGAATTTGGAGAGAGAGAGAGAGAGAGAGAGAGAGAGAATATTCTAGGGTTTAAATTTGGCAAGAGTGAGGGAGAGAGAGAGGAAAACTAGATTAGGTTTGAAAACAATATTTGCAAAACAATTTGCAATTGAAAAAGTTATCATATTTCCGTAAATATGTAATATAAGATTACTATTGTTTTATAAGGTAATCAAATTGCCCTCCCTTAAAATTTATCGTGGCTTTTGAATGGAATTGGTGGTATGCATTTTTGTTAAAATCTCTTCCTCTCTCTCTCTCTTGTTTGTGTCATATGTGTATGTTTGTTTCTAGAAAAAAAAAATTACCATAATTTATGGTAATGTTAAAATGTTGGGAATATTACATTATTGTATTGTTGTGTATACTAAACGAACTAAAAACTGTATTATTCACATTATAGTATTGTGGTTGTAATGTTATCACATTATGACAAACCAAAAGCTCCATTACATTATACCACGAGACAACAATTACATATACGACCTTATTTTCGGTATGTAATACAATATCTATTAGTATATCACCAATCTAGTGTTTAATAATTGTAATTTTTTAGGATCAGTCAACACAAAACATAGAATATTTAAAAATATATCAAAAATAAACTTTTATACATTTGGAAAATTTATTTTCATTAATTTCTATAATTGAAGATACAGGTTTAAATTTGGATGATGTGGTAACCCATGGCAATTAGGTCATGGGCTACATCACATAAGCATAAAAGTCAAGTACCTAATCCAAAATTAAGTACAAGAAGACTATACTCTGGACCATCATGACCGACTTAATACCAGTAATATTGGTAATGTAGTCAGTCCAATGAACCCAAAAGAAAAATAGTCTAACCATGTTCACATTCATGAATGGGTTTTCATGTCCACGTCCAATTAATACCACGACCAGTTTTGAGAACTCGACTCTAAGAAAAGCATTAGAATTCAAATGCTGTGGTCTTACTTCTCAGCACACCTTTGACAAATGATCATGTTTGTTTATTGATTCAACCACAAGGTTGTTTGGGAAGTTATCATATATAGACTGCGTGACTTTTATATCAGGCAGAACATGTATAGCCGGCCCTTTTCGTTTAATCCAAGTTGAGTGATACTGATTGGTCCAAAAATAGAATTGTATAAGCATACTGCCAAACAGATAGTCAAAGGAATAAACACGAGGTTTGACCTCTCGATAACTTTGGAGATTCTTTTTCAAAACCTCATGTTGGTCCAATGAACTTGAAATAATAACATGATTTTTAAGATGCTATTTATCTTCAACTTCTACAACTTTCACACGGAGCTTGAATAGTATTTTTACCATGTCCAATTACGTGATTGGATTGAAAAATGAAAAAGTTAAGAATAAGACAAACAGAACTAAGACAAATAATTGTTTCTCCCAGGTCGTGCCCACGTACCAATACCATCAACATGTTGGGAAGCTGTATGATATACGATCAGATCAAAACGTTGACTAGTTTTTTTATATATGCTGTTCTGGTCAAGGTTTCCTTGTAGCTCAAAAACCCAAAAATATTCACATACATCATGTCAGTGTTTAATAAGATAAAATTTGTAATATTAATATATATTAAGTACTTTCAAGTAATGATTTTCTTCTTCTTTTTATTTACTTTCAAGTAATGTGTTTTTTTATTTATTTATAAATTTATGCATTCATTTGCATTTAGGTCATGATCCATTATCAACAAAGTCTTGGTAGTCAAAATTCAAGATGAACCCTGAAGTTCTCTGGATTCCCTTGTACATGAGAGTGACATAAAGTGTTCTAATTAGGCATTCTTCTCCAGAGTTGGTGAATCAATATGGAACTTGAACTCTCCTTGATAGGGATATATGCGCACACAGATATTGATTCTTAAGAACAAATTTACTCTGGAGGAATGAAAGTGAACGAGGCAGCTAGCTGATGTAATGGAACCAAAATTGATTCCCTTAATTCCTGATTCCCCCCCCAATTGAAAAGTTTTTGTACTGAGAATACGTGATGACTGTACTCTGAAAGCGATTGGGGAACAAACATCCAGTGTACTACCGGAATTTTGGCAACTAATTTCTACGTTCACGTATACATTTTCTTTTTCACTTTTGCCTACGTAATGGATGTTCGTGATATTTCTCATATCAGTCTGTATTGAATGAATATTCAGACATGTAACTTCTTCTTCTTCTTATTTTTGACACTATATAACAAAATTAATTAGTGGTAAAACTTAGGTACAATATATTAGGTGTAATACATAAATATATTGCAATTTAATTATGATAAAAAATAATATCAGTGTATTTGTATTTTATTGGTCCATACTATTATACAATTACGTCTTTGAATTTAGTTGTATAGCAAATTTACTGCACTGAGCTACTCTTCCTCAGTTTTATCCTAAATAGTGTAGTGTAGTTACACAAGTTTAGTTCTATACCAAGTATAAAAAGCTTTTTTACCTCAAAAGAGAAAAAAAGAAAAGAAAAGAGCTTCTTAAAATAATATAAAAATAATGTATTTATATATATAAAAAGAAGGCCAGAGCCTAACCTACCATCCTTTCGAACCAGCCCAAGAAGGGAAAGGATATGCTGACAGGCCCAAATCTCTGACCAAGCACTGCTTGACAAGCAGGACCATAATCTTAGGGTTTTTATTTTATATTTATTTTTTATTGAACAACATAATCTTAGTGCGCATTTAGCATTGACTTAAAAATTCAGTTTTTTTATTATTTACTATTCAGCTTATTTTTGCTACAATTTATGGGTTTCATTGCATTTTTTAGTACTATTCATGGGTCTTACTGTATTATTTCAGCTACTTTTTAATTTTATCTACAATATTTTCAGCAAAAAGTTTTCAATTTCAGCTAAATAAACTGTTTCCAAACATACTTTTAGTTAATGTTATCTTCAAAAGTCATTTATTTGATGTGAGGTCCACCTCCCTAGTTTGGGATGGGAGTGGAGTAGGAATGCAGAAAAATATTTGTCCCTTTAACCTTCTCATAATCCTTGTCCCTAACTCGTTAAGTTAATTTAAAAGAAAATTCTAAAAGAAAAAAGCTAGATAAAACTTGGAAAATAATTCATATTATGGGAGTCTTTCACGATAGCTATTGTTGATATCGTATTTTGTCCAGTCTCGATTAACGCACCAAAACAAATATCAAAATCCAAAAAAAAAATTCAAGAAAAGGAGAAAATTAGGAGTTTCAAAGCCAAAAAAAGGGTAATAAATAAATGCAACACAATTGGATGGTAAATTAAAAATTTGCAGCAATTAAAACCCTTTTGATTAGAATTAAGACCAAAAACTCTAACTGGGGCGATCAAAAAGTTGACTTTTTGATCCGACCGTCCGATTAGGCTGAATTTTGGACCATCTCGTACTACATATTTTTCCCTTCAAAATGTAGTTCACGGGCCAAACTTGGAGTTGAAACGGATGAGATATCAATAAAATTTCAAAACCTTAATTAATTGTTTCACTTTTTTTTTAGGTCAAAAGGGCTATTTTTCGATCAATTTTGCACAAAAAATTGTACCAATTGAGTAAGAATTGGAGCTATCCTTTTAATCCAACTTGAAGTATGAGGTCTCAACTACCTTCCACAAAAAGGGCTTGACAATTTCTACCACGGATTGGAAGAAATGAATTCTTCAAGGAAAAACATCATAGAATTTCATACACTATGAGTCCGTTTGGATAGAACTTATTGCTGAAAACTGAAAACTGAAAACACTGTAGCAAAATAATTTTTAAATGTATGAATAGTGCTGCGGGACCCATTTTTAATAAAAAATTGCTAAAAAAATACGTGAACAGTGCACGCACAGTGCGCGCACAGTACACGCACAGTGCGCGCACAGTACACGCACAGTGCGCGCACAGTACACGCACAGTACGCGCACAATGCACGCACTGCGCGCTTGTCCCCCCGCAGCAGAGGAAAAAAAAAAAAAAAAAAGCAAAACTCAAAACGTGGACGCAGCAAAAAAAAGCTGGATCCAAACCCTCTCTATGTCATCTTCCTTTTGGATGCGATATCTTGACAACCGTAGCTCCAAATCTTGCAAAGTCAGAGCTTATGGAACTAGACATTTAGAGATTTCTATGGATATCAATTTTGAAGAAATCGCAAATATCAAACTAGAAACCAAGAAAAAGACAAAATAGCTAAAACTTGGAGGACAAGTAGGAGGCTATGTGATGGTGTCCTAGAACACGATCACATAGCCTCCACCCCCCATTTGTTTCCCTATAAATACCCCTCCCATTTTGTAAAAAAAAAAAAGTTTTAGGAAGTTTTTGGAGACTAGGAAATAGATTTTTAAGAGAAAAATACTAGAAAATCAAGAAACAAAACCCTAGAAAAATTCCTAAAAAAATTCTCTCTCTTTTATTTAGGAAACCCCTCCCAAAATTTCAGCCCCTTTCCTTTTTTGTAATCTTTTTGGTAAGTGGGTAAGTTGATAGGGATGGGGTAGCTTCTGTATAGCTACACCCATCCCTTATCTCCTCTTTTCTTTTGTAATATCATACGTTCCATATATGATAGCACTCTTTTTACTAAATGTTTCCTTAGAATCGTGCTTTATATTCCTAATTCTTTATTTTTGTTATTGTTTATATCTATGTCTCTATTTCCTTGATCATATAATATTTTTTGGCAAATGTTTATCTTGTTATATTATTGTGGGTTCCTAGATAGGTATTGAACCTTCACTTGGACATTTTATCAAAAGTACCCTTAGGGGGAACAAGTCCCATCTCTTCTAGGCATCTAGGAACATTTTTGTTGTTTAATTTACTTTATTGCTCATTTATTTACATTGTTATATATTTGTTACCCATTTACATTTATGTTCATCCCCATCCCCTTCATTTATTTGTCATCCCATTTACATTTATTATCATCCCCATCCCCATCCCCATCCCCTTTATTTATTTATCATCCCTTTTACATTTATGTTCATCCCCTTGCCTTTTTTTATTTGTCATCCCATTTACATTATGCTCATCCTCATCCCCTTTATTTATTGCACTCTTTATCTCTATTGTTTTATATGTCGATGCCTTATGGCTACTCGACCACCCATCGTGGCAATGCTTGTGTGCCTTTCTCGGAGCAAGAATATATGGATATGGAGGTGTGTCGTACCTCAAGTGTGTGATTGGAATATGAGTTGGTTTTAAGGAAATTACCAAGGGTAAGTGAAGTTGCCACCAATCATTGGGTTTAAGGTGTGATTGGTCACTTAACTTTATTTGATTTTATTATCGATCCTAGGCTAAGAAAAAAGGGCATTTTTCTTAATCTAATATGGATGGGTAAAAAATCTTGATTTTTGAGTTCGGAAGTCTGGCTACGTGTGAGGAAGGTGTTAGGCATCCCATAACACCTATCCATAGACAATTCTTTGTTTCGATAAAATCATAATTTTTGGATACTAGAAGTTGAAAACGAGTTATTAGCATTAGCTTTCAGGGCTTTAAAAATATTGGGCTTTGAAGTTTGGTTTCAAACTCGATTGATGCTTTCCAAGTGTGTTTGGAATTGGTACCAAATTTCCATGGCGAAAATCCAGCAGCACTTCGCCTTAGATGCATCATAGCACAAAAAACGCTATTCTCACCATGCTTTTGACATGAGAATACGGCAGTGGGGATACCCATTTTCACGATGAAAATCGGGTAGAGTTTCGCATTTGGTGCGCTATGGCACGCTGGCAGGGTTTCGTGCCTATGTATACGGCGTGTACCAACATGCTCATGCTAGGACGAGCCAAAGCTCGTCAAAGTGTTTAAACATGTTGGTACGTGATGCATCATACGCAGGGAAGCCGATTTAACTTGCTGACATGGATTAGGATGATCACACCGCAGTGATTATGCACACCGTATGACACAAATATGACCTACAACAATCGCCTTGACCGCATACTCATGCCACAAGGTCAAGAGCACTTATGGCCGGAGAGGGTCACTCATGTAACTATGAAAGTCCATCATACAAAGTGCACAATCACTCACACACATGCAGGCATATATATATATACGTACATACATCATGCACAATGCTATCACATAGAGCAAGGAAAGTAAAACAGACATTGCCATACCCAGGGAACGCAGCCCAAGCAAAGAGCAAGAAAAGAAAAAGGGTACATGGGGAGGGGGAACCCTAATACATGCCCTAGAGAAGAGGCTTAAAGAGAGAGAGAGAGAGAGATCCACTCTAGAAGGTCTAGGCCCCTTAATCTACTAAACTTTGCCCTTTTTGCTTGCGCCTAGGAGATCGCACCCTTGATCCAAGTATCCATGCTCCACGCGTGTACATGCAACAAACAAGGAAACAAGCCAACAGACAAGCAAAGAAAGAAACAAAGGAGATAAGGAGAGCATTCAAAGAACATACTAACAAAGAGAGCCAAATGGGGGTAAACAAAGCATGCTAAGCATATGAAAGGGAAAACAAGCATGTTATCAAACAAAAGAGGGTGTCCTAGGAGGACAAATGTAGGTTTAGATCGAATGTCCAAAATTCCGTTAGATTGGAGTATGGATCACACAAGCAAGCAACGATGCGAAGAAGCAAAGAAAGCCAAACGGGTGGCACAAAACAAGCAAGGCAAGCATATCAAAATTGCACTAAGCGAAGAAAGGTCTGTGTCTGGCACACCAACACCATAGAGATGTATCTCATAAGTGGTTACATCCAAACAAGCCCTAGAAGGGATAGATGTAACCACACAAGAAAATGGCCCCAAAGACCGACAAGCATAAGCCCACGGAGGGCACAAAGCATGGTAAAGCCTAGATCTAGACAAGCAAACATGGAGATAAAGCATAGAAGCAAGCAAACAAGCTAGCAAACATGCATAAAAGAAATGATCCAAACCCTTTGATATAGACCTAGGTGTATGGGTGTAGACTTAGACCACGGTATCTAGATCTGAACCCCACCAACAAGGGCCAGAACACAAGAAAAAGAGACACCAGGGAGCAAAAGGGCTATAGAAGCACATGGCATGGCAACCAACATAAAGATCTCAGCACACAAACATGGCACAGAGCACATAAAAACATGGATCTAAGCATAGGCTCGTAGATTTAAGCATGAACATGGCAAAGAACACATAGGCATGTAGATCTAAGTATAAACTTGGCAAGGAGCCTAAAATCATGTGGATTTATGCACAAACATTAGATTTAGACATATCCTAGCCCAAGAAGGCTAGGCCAACAACATAAAAGTGATAAATCATGACAAAAAGCAAGGAAACATGCTAGAGAAACCATAAAAAAAGAAATAAAGCATATTATGAACAAGAAAAAGGTAGAAAAAACTATGAAAATAAAAAGGGTGTAGATTGTAGCTAAAAAGCTACACCCACACCCCTAAACCTCAAATCTAAGGTATGGAACTAAGGAGAGGAAGATTGAGTGCAAGAACACTACCTTGTGATTGTGGAGAAAAGAGAAGAATCAAAGGTGTTTAGATGTGTTTGGGAGAGAAATTAGAGAGAAGAGAGAGAGAATCTGCCTAGAAAACTGCCCAATATTTTTTTTGTGCAAAATGAGGGGTCTGGAAGCATTTATAGTTGAATTCTAACCTTTCAGCTTCTGGCAGCCATACAATGTGCGCCGAGCACCTCTGCAGACATCAGCAGTTTTGTCTTTTTCTAGTTCAGTTTCGGACTTTTATTTAGCAGTCTTCCCAAACTTGGAATGAGCTAATCTTGGTGTCTTTGTAAAGTTCTGGTGTCTAGTTTCCAAAACACTATAGAAATTGGAAATCAGACGGTTAGATAAAAAGTTATGGCCTCAAGAAGCATGCCGACGCGCTTTGCACGATTTTTTGGATATCTCAATCGTTTTAACTTTGATTTCGACCCATGAATAGTTGTTCGAAAGAGAATTTGATAATCTTTGCAATGGAGCTAGTTCCACCTATTCTAACTTTCGGTTTAAAATTGGGGTTTTTGGTGTCCCCTAGAGTCAACGTTGAGTCAAACTCGGTCAAACTTGGTCAAAGTTGACTAAAATCTCCAAGCGGCTTGGGATTGATGTAAAAGCATGAAAAATGATGTTGTGTGTGGACTTTGATCTTGTTTGACTTTCGTTTAACCTAGGGCTGATTAGGAGCATTTTGGTCAATTTGATCGGGAAAGGCACTTTGAGTGCTCCGATGCCCGAACGGGTTGAGCCATATTAATTTAGATGTTTCCGCAGCCCCATGGACAAAAGATAATATTTTTGGAATTTAGGGGGTCTAGCTCATAGATTGAGGGCGAACAAAATATAGTATTTATAGCTGCCCCTTCTTTATTTGATATCTTGAGTGTTATAAGAGGTGTAAGATAAAGAACATAATTCCGCATTTTTTTGCCCCGTAATTGCGTGCGGAAACTGTGCCATTCATGGATCCAGACCGGTTTTACCTGACAAGGTTGAGCTGCTGTAGCTAGTTCAAAGACAATTTTCTAGCTAAATCCTTGAAACTGGGCAAGAAACTCTAGTTTTTTTTTTTTTTGGTCAAAGGTCAACCAATCAATGTTGACTTGGTCAATGCTGACTAGCGGCCATACAATGTGCGTCGGGTAGACCCAACGGCAACATAAGCTGCGTTGGGCTGCCCAGACCATACAGGGGCCTATAAAATGGGTCTTGAGGTTTCATTTTGACCATTTCAACTCCATTTCCCTGATTCCTCACTTCTAAAAAGTTCTCTAGAGCAAGTCACGGTCTAATAGGTCTAGCTTTCAACTTCAGTCTTCTGTTCTGCACTTAAGGTCAATGTCTGTTTTCTCTCTCTTCTTTTTTTGAAAATATATTAGTAGCAAAGCAATTAGAAAAGCATGCTAGAATTTTGTTTTTGGTATTTATATAAATATATATATATATATATATATATATTATCATTTATGCTATGATGATGTTGGAAAATATATTTGTTCACATGTTTAAGTAGCACAGGCAGACTTGCATATGTTGGATACTAAGAAAACACATGAAACACTATGAAAACTAAAAGAAAAGCTAGGTAAATATGAGAGATTATGCATGATAAAGATGGAAATTTTTGAGAGATTTAAAAATGTGAAAAAAATGTGATTTTGAGATGGGAGTAATTTTGGAAAAGTAGGATTAAACGACCGCCGCCGAATATAAACCCTGAAAGAGATGGATAGGATTAAATGACTACTACCGAATATAAACCCTAAAAGAGATTAAACGACCACCCAAATATAAACCCTGGAAGAGATTAAACTACCGCCGCTAAATATAAAACCTGGAAGAGATTAAACAACTGTAGTTGAATATAAATCTCAAAAAGATGGAAAGGATTAAATGATTGCTTCCGAATATAAACCCGGAAAGAGATTAAATGACTGTCGCTGAATATAAATATTGAAACTATGGATAGGCAAAATGGATAGGATTAAACAACTTCCGCCGAATATAAACCCTGAAAGAGATTAAACGACTGCCGCCAAATATAAATCTCAAATAGATGGATAGGACTAAACGACCACCGTCGAATATAAATCCTAAGAGATGCATTTTGAAAACTTGATACTTTTGAGGCAAAAGAGATAGGATTAAATGACTGCCACCGAATAGAAATCCTAAGAGAGGAATACTAAAAACTTGAATACTTTTGGAACAAAAGAGATAGGATTAAATGACTGCTGCCGAATATAAATCCTGAGATAGGTATTTTGCAAATTTGAAAATTTTGAGCAAAAGAAATAGGATTAAACGACTGCCGTGGATTATAAATCTTGAGATAGGCATTTTTAAAACTTGAATAATTTTGAGGCAAAAGAGATACGATTAAACGATCGCCGTAGAATATAAATCCTGAGAGAGGCACTTTGAAAAGTTGAATACTTTTGAAGAAAAAGAGATCAGGTTAAATGACTGCCGCCGAATATAAATCCTGAGAGAGGCCTTTTGAAAACTTGAAAACTTTTAAGGCAAAAGAGATAGGATTAAATGACCTTCACCGAATATAAATCCTAAGGGAGGCATTTAGAAAACTTGAATACTTTTGAGGCACGAAAGATAGGATTAAACGACGGCCGCCAAATATAAATCCTGAGAGAGGCATTTTGAAAACTTGAATACTTTTGAGTCAAAAAAGATAGGATTAAACGACTGCCGCCAAATATAAATCCTGAGAGAGAGGCATATTAAAAACTTGAATACTTTTAAGGCAAAAGAGATGGGATTAAAAGAGCACTGCTGAATATAAATCCTGAGATAGGTATTTATAAACCTTGAAAACTTTTGAGCAAAAGAAATAGGATTAAACGACCGCCGCTGAATATAAATCCTGATATAGGCATTTTTAAAACATGAATACTTTTCAGGCAAAAGAGATAGGATTAAACGATAGCCGCCAAATATAAATCCTGAGAGAGGCATTTTGAAAACTTGAATACTTTTGAGGCAAAAGAGATTGGATTAAACGACTACCGCCAAATATAAATTCTGAGAGAGGCATTTTAAAAACTAGAAAACTTTTGAGGCAAAAGAGATAGGATTCAAATGACCGTCGTCGAATATAGATTGAAAGCTCGGATTTGTGTTAAAAACACCAGAGCTGTTTAGACCCCAAATTAATAGATTATGGCTCGGTTGATTTTACTCTAACTTAATCTAAGTGCGGAATAAAGTAAATGCGAGCGACCAAACAAAACCGCTACTCTAAGCCATATCCAATAAAAACAACAGTAAATTGAAAGCTAAAAGAGTAGGGAAGAGAGATGCAAATACAAGATAACACTCTGATGTGTTATTGAAGAGGAAACCGAAGAACTCGGCGAAAAACCTCTTCGCTGCCCTCCAAGCGGTAAATCGATCCACTAGACAATAAGTTGGAATACACAAATAGTAAAAAACCCTTCAAGCCTAGTCTACCTAATGCACCTAAGCCCTTCAAGCTCCTATTCCAACAAGGCTTCTCGGAACCGTGTCTTGTCTAGCTTTCCGGATTCCGCAATGCCCGATTGCATTCACCAAAGCTTGGCTTCTTTCAATGCTTCCCAGCAGCACCAAAACTTGCTAGACACTTAATATGGGTGTGGTAAGTGTTTGGGCTATCAACCTTTCAAGGGTATAGAAATGGAGAGGAAGGAGTAGAGGAAAACCACAATGGATTGTGTGTAGAATTGTAGGTATGACAATCTCACATTCTCAAGGGTTGAGGCTAGGGCTTTCTCTTCTAAAAAGCTCTCTACTCAATATGTGGGTAATGATGGTATATATAGTGTGTTTGAGGATGTAGTGGAGCAGATAGGGCAAACTAGCAAAACAAACTATTTTGTGGGTATCTCGCGGGAAGGCCTTACCCACGAAACAGTCACAAAAATCAGCTGTCACCATCTGTCATAATTCTTCGCATTCTAGTCATGTACAAGGCACATGCATCATTTCGCAGGATGCTTAGTCGCGAGATACCTGCGAGAAAACTTCTATCTTTACATGCTTGAGTCTTCACACTCTCTCTCTATCACTCAACCCTTATAATAAAATCCTACATAAAGTACAGGGTATAAAAGATTGAACAAAATTACAATCAAATTTGGCACGGAATTAAAGCCAACAAAAAAATAGTTGTAAATCACAACTTTACAATCTCCTCCTTTGGCTATTCTGTGACAAAACACCCTATAACAGACTCTAGACTTAACATGAGTTTGGGGACAGTGGCAAAACTCACTCACACTTAATCTAGAAGTTGTGAAGCACTTGCACGAATACACCTATATCTTGAAACACTCGCACACAAACAAAACTTTCATTAAGCTTATGACAAGTTGAATACAAGGTACGTATATGAGCAAGAATAATGCGATCAAGGTAAACAATAAGATATAATCAATGAAGCATAACTTGATCATACGAGAACAGTCATTACGGAATGACTACAATGATCATTTAACTAGTAAATGATCATCTGGACACACAATGCAATTAGGGGCAAAGCAAGAATCAATTGCATGTCCAAAACACTCAGCCAATGCAAAATACCAAAGTATTTGCATTAAGGATACACGATCCAACAAGGGCACAAGAGTGTAGTACTCAAGAAAAACTATAAGTACAAAAAAAAATGCTACAAAGCAAAGAGATAAACACAAAGTACTGAATATTAAACTGAATTTAAGACAAAGTACTTAAAACTTTAAAAGAAAGCAATGTAAAAGAAAAGAGTTCTGGACTATGGCATAAGCAAATAAACTAATAAACCACAAAAGAGTTAACCAAAAGTCTAAAAAGTGCATGTGTTGCACTATTTCCGCTATGTATCTCCCCCTCAAAAAATTTTCCCCCTTTTTGACCGGAATGGCCAAAGAAGTTAGAATTGATCGGATTCGGAGTCGAATCCATGAGCTATCGACATATCCTCGATTTGTGATAATAGGGCAGCTATTTGACCTTGGAGGTAAGCAAATTGCTTCGCGGTATGTAGCACATGAGACTCAAGCATGCCATATATCTAATCCACCGTTGCTAGAAGGTGATCAAGACGATCGGATCCTCGTGTAGGTGCTGAAGAGGATGGCTGTGCTAAAGTCTCTGGGGCAGAAGTGAAGCGATCAATCTCATCGTCCGTGTTGCCACCTTCATCTTGAACAACAGCTCTTGGAATTTGAGAAGTGCCGGTCTTTGATCCTTTGATGTGAGTTGTGCTTCGAATCACTATGTGACCACCAATAGGATAATCCCTCTGAACCACTGTGAGACCACTCGGAAGTTTGAGCCTTGTTTTTGCAATTAGGCCCATTATAATTGAGGGAAATGGGAGAACTGTTTTGGAGTTTTGCTTCACAATGCTCTTCTTCAAAAGATGGAGGATGTGTCCACATATATCAATCTCTTTGTGAGTGAAAAGATCGAACAAGAAGATGGTCCTTGGCTTGGACAGAGTTGTCAAGTTGGTGACCGGGTATAAGTTGTTGATCATCACATGACCAAGGGTTCTCATTTTTGGACTAAATTGGATTGTGTTCATGGAGGTTTTCTTAGAAGTACCTCCAAGTATCCTTACCATCTCCTCAGTAGACTCCAATCTTTCTTCATATTGCATTGTGATTGGTTGAGATGGAGGTCGAACTTCTAAAAACTCCTGAATGCTGTCCCTAGTGATGACAAATTCTTTGTGTCGTACCTAGCAGTTTATATGATCCCCTTCCACACTAGCATTGGAGAAAAACTCTTTGATAATCTTCGAGTATACTACTCCACTTGGATTCAGCAGTTTTGTCCATGTCCTTTCCTTGAACACTTCAAATATGAAAGTGTCTGCAAGAGTCTCTAAGTGTACAGCCCTTTCCATGATGATAGTTGCTTCTTTGTAGAAGTCATTGTACTTCATGTCTGCCTCAATAGACTTGAAGTTGTCAGAATCTGTGCGAGCACGCTTGGAAGATGGTTTCTTAGTAGCATGCTAGGTGGGAGACATCTGCACAATAAACATCAAGCATAAAAAGAGAAACAGAAACACAGAACAGACCACAAAACTTGATTAGATTCAAGTTAGTCCAAAACAAAAGTAAAAAAATCTAAAAAAAAGAGTATAATAAACTTAAAACAACATGTTATATGTAATGAAACATGTAAACATAAACACAATGCATAAAGAAAAGACTGTACATGTGTGTGCATGTGCTAATGCATGTGAGTGCATGTGCTGATGCATAGTGTGTGCCTAGGTGATGCATGACATGGCATTAAAAGGCACAAAATGGGAAAAGTGTGTAAAACACACACCCAATGTTGGGGTTTATGCCCTAAAATCCAATTTGTTGGCATGTCATTAATAATTAAATTGTTTAATTATATGAGACTATTTATAAATGAACTAATGGGACATTATCTTAGTCCATGAGATGCATTGTATGTGATTTAGTCACAGAAGATGTAAATCACAAGTTCCTTTTAAACTTAAAATGTAGTTCATAGTCGGTGATGAAATTGGGCGTTTCATTTGCGAAGACTATAACATATCAACTAAGATGATTTGTCTTGATCATGGAAATGGAGATTTCTAGTTGGTATGTTGATATGTTTTAAGAGTTAAGACATATTGAACTAGACCACTGTGAGATTTATTATTCTCCTAACGACTGTCAAATGAATAATAAATCTCACGACTTCTTTTTACATGAACTCTTAATCCTGAGAGAATAATGGACCTGATCATGAGATGTAGGTTGCTTTAATATATCAGGAGTGAGATCTATTAGTCACGATCAAAACCTCAGTATGTTGGGTAGCCACATTTAGTGTTGATGAAACATATATTTTCAAGATGGAATTCATAGTCTCTTAACGGAGATACAAAATATTCCCTTGAGATAAGTTTAATGGGTTTTGTTATTCAGAGAGTTGGGCCCGACCACTTTAGTAAGGAGTTACTAAAGTATATATATATATGGAATTGGATTTCATAAATATATAATGAATAACATAAAGGATTAAACTAGGTACTCAAGTATTAAGATGTAGTAGTCTTCAAAGTGGCAGTCTTTTTTCATGACTTTGTATTACTACGAATATTTTATGAAGGGGTTGCATGTACAATAAAGTTTTGGGATATAATTTATAGATATGGCCTAGAATGCAACTATATTTATATAGTGATATTAAATATAGTTCATGGTAACTTTGGACTTGTCAAGAGTTGACAGAAAAGCCCAAGGCCCATTGGAACTAGTGTCTTATTGGTCCCTTTTGGTCCCACTCCAAGCCACACACAAGAGCCCAATTGGAATGGCCTAAAAGGCTAGCCCAATTAGATAATCAGTTATATATAAGGATAGAAACATACAGAATTTCATTAAGGTTTTCATGAGACCTTTTCATAAGAGTTTTCATACAAGGAATGAAATAGTTTGTGTGTGAGTGTTGGACACTCTCCTATTCTCTCTTTGATGAAAACTAATTGAGAGACCACACATCTTGGGCATTAAGTGGAATTGGAGTGAAGATTAAAAGTCTTCCAAAGTGCTTCTGATCTTTGGTTTTGAATTTCACCGCACGAAGGTATGCTCTCTTGTTCTTAAATTCTAAAACTTACATAGTGCATGTTATCGATTGTGTATGAAGTAGATCCGTTAAATTTCCGCTGCGTATGTTTTATATGCAATACAAACACGTGATTTTCCAACAATTGGTATCAGAGTGGTATTCATTTTCAAATCAGTATAACATGTTTAGTGAGTTTTAGAATTCAAGAAAACTTTTTTCATAGTTGTGAAGATTATGCACTCATTTTTCTGCATATTTTAGTTTTGAAACTATTGTTTGATTAAAACTGATTTAGATATTATGATGTTCTTTAAGTTTGATTTTAACCATGTAAAATTGAATTTTAACACTTTAACATCAATGAAATTCAAGTTTTAATCTTGATCTCATCATCTTTGATCATTAAGAATGTGTTTTGTTCTTTGGAAACGTCAAAAACGGTTAAAAGAAAAACGGCTGTTTATGGGCATTTTCGCGACTGGCGAGTTGCGAGAGCTTCTGGATGAACTAGCGACTGGGGTCTCGCGACTGGTCGAGTCGCCAAAATGAGTAGCCAAAACTCGCAACTGGGGTATCGCGATTAGGTGAGTCGCCAGAATGAGTAGCCAAAAATTCTAACACTTATTTTTTACATGTATAAAGAGTAAGGCTATGTGTGATTAGATTACACATGTTTCTAACTAAAAGACTTAATGAGATCATAGATATTAGTTAAATGGAACTCTTAGTCCTAAATAGTTTGAGACTTGTCTTTTAAGAAACATTCTAATGAGATTAGAATTGTTGTATGATTGAAAGCCCTTAATTTATTTTAATTAGAGGTTTTTAATGAGATTAAAATTCTAATTAAAGTTATATAGTTTCTAATGAGATTAGAATACTTTATTTAGTAAATTGAGGATAGAGTTCTATATAACTAATTTTTTATTCATTAGTGTTTAAAGAATCCTAAATAGTTTAGGACTTCCATTTTAGTTAGTGATTCTAATGAGATTAGAGTCTTCAACAAGTGCAAGGTTATTAGTTGTGATGGGATCACAATTATTTAAGAAAAACCCAAATAATGAGTGGGAGTGTTGATATAACCCTTTTGTTAAGTTTATTGTAATGTGAATAGGTACCTTGTCATGACTTCGAGTCTTGCATTCCATGCGGAGGGTATTTACTTCACGGATTACAAGGTTAAACTTCTTTGTGATTGCGCGAAAGTTCGTTAAGCTATTGTCACGTGACTTAGTAACATCACATTGAATTTAAACAATTAAACACATTTGATGTGTAGGGTTAAAATTGTGATTAGATCACAATGTTTTTAGGACAATCCACTTGTTTTAAAATTTCTAGTGGGAGAGAGATACAAGGGTTGGATCTCACAGCCTCCATTATCAGCTCATAGTAGTGTGGGGTAAGCACCTCGGCTTGGCGTATATGCCTCGTGATCCCAAAGGTGGGTGTTTACTTCATGGTACTACAAGATTGAACTTACCCATTTAAGGTAGTGTAAACAAGCACCTCGTCTTGGCGTATAGGCCTCGCGATCCCAAAGGAGAGTGTTTTGCTTCATGGTACTGCAAGTTTAAACACTATAAAGGGAGATGAAATGTGGCTACACATGATTCTAGATAATGGTGTACACTAGACTAAGTGTAATGTTAACCTCCCAAAGAAGCTATGTCATTATTACTTAGAGGCTAAAGAAAAAGTGGCAAATTATTTTTGTTTGGTAAGAGTTACCATGATAGCATTAATAATGAGAATATTTCTCATCTGATCATAGTGATTGGTATGACCTCGCTTCCGAGGAATATTAATTGCAGGATTAGGTTGTCGTTGCACCTAGTATAGTATGTTTTTCGAGTTCCATACTATATGGTTATGGATGCAAAATATAATGTCCCTGTAATTATGTTCATAGTCTCAAAATAAAGTTGTCATAATTTTGTTCTCTAGCTACTATTTTATATGAATCACATTAACTAAGATATAATTTTGGACATGGTGCTTAAAGGAGCTGAAGTATATAAATATGTTTCGATTCAGCATTGTCATAATTTCCTTTGCACGATGCATTGATGGAAGATAGCTTATGATATGATCATAGTCTCCATTAATATGTTGAAATGTAACATTGGCTTCTATCTCAATTGTACTACAGCATGAGATGCAAGAGTTAGCACTAGACTTAGACTTTATATTAAGTCTAAATGAGAGTTTTGGTATGAATCATATTGAGTGCCAAGAAAAGCTTAAGGAGTTCCAATTCTATATCATTTAATGAAAATATTTTATTTTTAAAATGAATTGGAATTCTTGGATGTAGAGATTAAATGTTAATCTCATATGAATATGATCCACAAGTCCTTGTTAGAATCATTTGATCAATTCAGATTGTTTTGAAAATGTTTTTCTTTTATATTATTTGAATTGATGAGTGAGTTCTACACAATGGAAGACATCCTAAAAGCTAAGGCTAGGATCAATATGATTGAATTCAAATTCTTAGCCTGAACCGAAAGGTAAAGGGTGGTAATAAGAGGAATTATAATACCAAACAGTTGGACAAGCTAGTTTTCCTAGTAGTTGCCAAAAGGAAATTAGACTCAAAAGTATGACCAAAAGGAAAGTGTTTCCGGTTTTGGTAAAGCTAAGCATTGTCCATGATTATTTTCTAGATGGAAATTTACATGTTTTATTTTTAAAGAGAAAGTTTTCATCCTTTAGCAATGTATGTTTTAGCACTTATGTCTAGATCTTATTAATCTAAATGATATTCAAGATTGGTGAAAGATGGGCTTTTAGAACCATTATTTTGTTATATTCCCAATTTATGAATTCTATTTAGAGGATAATACGATCTAGGGTTCCATTATTGTAAAAGAATATAGTTTCAATAACTTCTTTTAAGTGAGTGCATACATGAAGGAGGAATAAGACTCTTTTAGAAATAGTAAAGTACATGATTAGTATTTCCATTTGCTTATTTCTTTTGGAGATATATTGCAATTATTACTATATATTTTCTAAATCTGATTTCAAAAGTTTGTTCCTATGACATTTGTCAAATTTTGGATTGGGTGAAAACCTAGTATATGATACTTCCACTTTTGGGGATGTCTAGCACTTGTGCTAGAAAGGAAGTCTAACAAATTGAAATTAAAAGATAGAAAAATGTGTGTTTATGTTGGGTATCCAAAAGGAATTTCAGAAGATTGTTTTGGTAGTCATAAAGATGACAAGGTGTTTGTAAAGTTCAAATACAAAGTTTCTTGACGATGACTATGTGAATAATCTTAAAGCAAAATGTAGAAACGTTCTAGAACATAAATGTCAGAATTTGTTGTAGGACAACTATGAAATACATTTAGAAATGAGATGGTTGTATTAGATACATCACAAGGCATTATTCTACAAATATAGCTAGTGCACCGGTACAATATCGTAGAGGGAGGATTGTTAATTAACAAATAAATTCATACTTTTGGAATAAACTTTGGAAGTCATTCCACAATGATATGAATTTTATCCTCAGTCCTACGTAAAGGCAATAGATGATATGAATATGGATTATTGGATCCAGGTTATGTAAATAGAATTAGATTCTATTTAAAGTCTAGAACTTGTAGAGGCGCCTAATGGCATTAATCCTATTGTTCTCAAATAGGTCTACAAGAAAAATAAGAATGATAGATTTGAAGGTGCAAACCTTCAAAATCAAGACTAGTGGCGAAAAGATTTATTCAGAAAGAAATGGTTCGATTATGAAAATATTTTTTCACCAATAGTCAAGTTTGACACTATCTAGATTCTCTTATCCATTATATTTCATTTGGATGAAATATGGCAATGGATATCAAGAAAGCTTCTTTTAGTAGTAATCTTGAGAAAGACATCTATATGATGTAACTAGAGTTGAACATAGCAAAGAACCAATAGTGTTTAGTATGCAAGTTGCTTAAATTCCATTTATGAACTAAAGCAAGCATATGGATCATAAAATATCATCTTCGATCAAGGAATCAAATTGTTTGATTTTGATCAAGTATTAAAAGGCCTTATGTGTGTAAATGCTATATAGAATAATAAATTTCTTAATGTATGTTGATGACATTCTAATCATTTAGAATGATGTAGAGTTATTGTCATTAATGGAGTTTTTGGTTATCTAGTCCAGTTTGATATAAAGTACTTAGGAAAGACTGGTCACATCCTAAGAATTCAACTTTGTTAAAATTCAGAAATTAGGATGTTGGGTCAATCTCAAACTGCTTAAATAAATTAGATTCTAGCCAAGTATAGCATGTAATACTTCAAGAAAAGATTCTTTCCTTTTAAGTTTGAAATTCCTTTATATAGGATTGTGGTTCTAAGACATATAAAAGGAAGATAATATTAAAATGGTTCCTTATATCAGATAGATAGGAAGTCTTTATGCTATGCTATATGCTAGGCTAAATATCTATTTTGCGGTGGGCATGGTACGCAAATATCAATTAATCAAAGATCACTTAATTTAGTGGGAGTAAAGCATATACTCAAATATCTTGGGAGAATGAGGGATTATATGCTTGTCCAAAGAAGTGAAGTTTTGATTGTTACTGGATATACAAATATTGACTTGTAGTTTGATTGTGATTCATGAAGTTGGACTTCAAGATATGTGTTCATCCTAGGTGGTGAAGATACACATTATGAAGTTGAATTTCAAGATATGTGTTCACTCTAGGTGGTGAAGATTCACTTTAAGTGTAAATAGTATCTTCTCATTAGACAGATATGAGTACATAAGAAATAGTAATAGAAAGGATAATTTATGTAATAAATCTGGCTGTAACTTGTTTCCAAACCTTGCCTTAGAGTGATTATGATTACTCTAAAGGGAAATAAGTGTCAGATATATGATAAATTGTCTTTGAGAGCAAGTGGGAGATAATTGGGGTTTATGCCCTAAAATCCAATTTGTTGGCATGTCGTTAATAATTAAATTGTTTAATTATATGAGACTATTTATAAATGAACTAATGGGACATTATCTTAGTCCATGAGATACATTGTATGTGATTTATATTATTTAGTCACAGAAAATGTAAATAACAAGTTCCTTGTAAACTCAAAATGTAGTTCGTAGTCGGTGATGAAATTGGGTGTTTCATCTGCAAAGAATAAATCATATCAACTAAGATGATTTGTCTTGATCATGAAAATGGGGATTTCTAGTTGGTATGTTGATATCTTTTAAGGGTTAAGACATATTGAACTAGACCGCTGTGAGATTTATTATTCTCCTAACAACTGTCAAATGAATAATAAATCTCACGACTTCTTTTTACATGAACTCTTAATTCTGAGAAAATAATGGACCTGATCATGAGATGTAGGTTGCTTTGATATATTAGGAATGAGATCTATTAGTCACAGTCAAAACCTCAGTATGTTGGGCAGCCACATTTAGTGTTGATGGAACATATATTTTCAAAATGGAATTCATAGTCTTTTAACGGAGAAACAAAATATTCCCTTGAGATAAGTTTAATGGGTTTTGTTATTCAGAGAGTTGGGCCCAACCACTTTAGTAAGGAGTTACTAAAGTATATATTTATGGAATTGGATTTCATAAATATATAATGAATAACATAAAGGATTAAACTGGGTACTCAAGGATTAAGATGTATTGATCTTCAAAGGGGCAGTCTATATTCATGACTTTGTATTACTACGTATATTTTATGAAGGGGTTGCATGTACAATAAAGTCTTGGTATATAATTTATAGATAAGGCCTAGAGTGCAACTATATTTATATAGTGGTATTAAAAATAGTTAATGGTAACTTTGGACTTGTCAAGTTGACAGAAAAGCCCAAAGCCCATTGGAGTTAGTGTCTTATTGGTCTCACTCCAAGCCACACACAAGAGCCCAATTGGAATGGCCCAAAAGGCTAACCCAATTAGATAATCAGTTATATCTAAGTAGAGAAACATACAAAATTTCATTAAGGTTTTCATGAGACCTTTTCATAAGAGTTTTCATACAAGGAATGAAATGGTTTGTATATGAGTGTCGGACACTCTCCTATTCTCCCTTTGATGAAAACTGATTGAGAGACCACACATCTTGGGCATTAAGTGGAATTGGAGTGAAGATTAAAAGTCTTCCCAAGTGCTTCTGATCTTCGGTTTTGAATTTTACCGCACCAAGGTACGCTCTCTTATTCTTAAATTCTAAGACTTACACAGTGCTTATTATCAATTGTGCATGAAGTAGATTCGCTAAATTTTCATTGCGTATGTTTTGTATGCAATACAAACACGTGATTTTCCAACACCCAATGATCATAACATGTTAAACATGTGTATTCAAGGGTAAACCCAAACATTGGAACTCATTTGAGTCCAAAACGACACAAAAATGTCACTTGGACATTTTGTCGAAAACTTGGCATGCAATAGAGTTCTACATGAATGAACAATGCACGAACACATAGAAATTTGCCTAAATACATGCTGAGAATGCCACATGGGGCCAACACAGATACAAACACATAGAAATCTGCCTAAATACATGCTTAGAATGCCACATGGGGCCAACACAAACACAAACACAGCAAATGGGATTCATCCCAATCAAAAATTTGAAAGAAATTTGCTTAAAAAATGAATACAACCCTTGTTTTGAAAATCCCCAAATTTTGTAACCCTAAGAAAATTTTTGCATAATTTAAGACAAAAATGAAAAGAATGTTTAGGAAAACATACCTTGAAGAGAGATTGCAGAGATTTTTCTTAGAAAATGATGGGGTTTGAGTGAAAAAGAATTTTGGGTTGAGAGGGGTTCGAGAGACAAAGTGAGGGAAAGTGAGTGATTCAAAAAAAAAAAATGCCACATCTGCTACTTAAAAACTGAAAACACTCATTTTTTGCGGGTTAGAGAGTCGCGAGATTAGTCACGAGACATATAGAAGCTTTCGCGAGAAGCTTTTAGTAGCGACACAGTCGCGATACACTCGCGAAAGTCTCTGTATGAACTTGAAAAATTCCAGTTTTTGCTTAAAACCATTTCACGAGTAGAGTTTACTCGCGAAACACTCGCGAGACAGTAGCGAGACTCTCTGGATGAAAATGTGACTTTTTGATTTCCCTTAAGCACATTTCGCGAAAATGCCTTTGAACCAGTTTTTGAATAAAAACACAAAAAATGCATTTTGAACAAAAACTTGAAACACGAAAGTATAAAAACACTTTCAAAAACATATAAAATACTCAAAAATATTTTTGGTTTTGATCGGCAAACAATTGAGTATACACATCACATTTGATCACGTACAATCAACAAATGAAATAAGCATTCATTGAACAAAGTCTTATGTGTTGTGTGTGACTATTAAATGTGGTATAGTCCTTAGTCTAGAATGAAGCTTCAATGATCAATTCAATCAAGTCATACACAACTAGTACTAAGTCAAGTGGACTATCTCAATTATAAAAATGAACATATATGATCTCCTAGAAGAATGATTAGAAAACTTTGAAACTTTTCATTTGGCTCCATTACAAGACACAACATATGATCATTTTTTAACAAAGTACATCTCATTTTGAGATCGATGCCTGGACTTTTGATATTTCCACTTTGTGAGTAAGCCTTTGGCTTTTTGAGGCATCATACATTTCAATACAAGTTGCTTTCCCTTTTTCCTAGTCAAATACTAGTATGTGCGACGACTTTTGCAGCTCAATATCTCTTTTCGAGATTTGATATTTGATGAGCTCTTTTAAGCAAAAACATAAAAACGTGGGAAAAGATATAGGCACAAGTCTATGCAAGTATCAAGACCAACAAGACTATTGACTAATCATTCATGACAAGCTTGAAAATCGATTTACAACAATCACACATAGATTTCAAGATTTGTCCCACAAAGATAGATGTGCATACAAAACAAGCTAAGCTCGTAAATGCACTACGCCATTATTACGAAAGTACTAGGCCAAACTCAGATGTGAAATACACAACACAAGCGATCAAACTTTTTTAAGATTTTTCAATTTTTATAAGTTTTTGAATTTTTTCAACAAAAAAAAAACATAACACGAAAAGCAAGATCAACAGAAGCAACAACAAAAACAGCTAGCAAAAGAAACATGTGTAAACATGCAGATATGACCTATATAACATGTATGCAACAAAGAGCAGCATAAGGTCACAAAAGGGATGAAATTCAAGGGATGATACCGACACCGATGGTCTTACGAAGAGATTCGAATCAAGGACCATCAAGGGGCTTGGTGAAAATGTTTGCCTTTTGGATGTCGATGTTGATAAACTCCAACCATACAACCTTGTTCTCCACTAGATCTCGAATAAAATGATACCGAATTTCGATATGTTTCGATTTCGAGTGTTGAACTTGATTTTTTTACAAATTTATGGCACTTGTGTTATCACAGAACACACACATAGTTTCTTGAGTGATTTCATAATCATACAAGAGTTTCTTCATCCACAAAAGTTGTGCACAACAACTTCTTGCTGCAATGTATTTAGCTTCAGCTGTTGACAGATAAACTGAATTTTTCTTTTTGGTCATCCATGACACCAAGTTATTTCCAAGATAAAAACAACCACCAGAGGTGCATTTCCTATCATCAATGCACCCAGCCCAGTCAGCATCCGAATATCCAACTAAGCACTCATTGGAGTCTTTTGAATACCAAATTCCATAATTAGAGGTACCATTGATATAGCAGATGATTTGCTTTACTGCAGACAAATGTGATTCTTTGGGTGCTGCCTGAAATCGAGCACATACTCCTACACTAAAGGCGATGTCTGGCCTACTTGCTGTGAGGTAAAGAAGACTGTTGATCATGCCTCGATAGAGTGTTGGATCTACTTCCTTACCAGCTGGATCAAGACTTATTTTTGCCGATGAACTCATGGGAGTGGATGCATGCTTTTTGGAGTTTAAGCCAAATCTCTTTACAAGATTTTTTTCATATTTCTCTTGAGAGATAAATATCCCATCTTTCTGTTGTTTCACTTGAAGCCCTAAGAAGTAGTTTAGCTCCCCCATCATACTCATTTCAAATTCCTTTTTCATTTCTTTTGAAAATTCTTGAGCAAGGTGATTAATTTTGGATCCAAAGACAATATCATCCACATAAACTTGAGCGACAAGGAGGGATTTCTCATTTCTTTTAACAAACAATGTTCTGTCGGCTTGACCTTTTTTCAAACCATGATCTACAAGATATGCGGTGAGGCGATCATACCACGCTTTTGGTGCTTGCTTCAACCCATATAAAGCTTTCTTCAATCTTAGAACATGGTTTGGAAAGTGAGGGTCTTGAAACCCTTTTGGTTGCTCAACAAAAACTTCTTCATTCAAAAGTCCATTCAAGAACGCACTCTTCAATTTATTTGGTATAGTTTGAAGTTCATAACACACGTTATGGAAAGAAGAATTTGAATTGACTCCAATCTTGCTACTGGAGCAAATGACTCATCAAAGTCTACTCCTTCAACTTGGATATATCCTTGAGCCACCAATCTAGACTTGTTTCGAACAACCTCACCATCTTCATCGGTCTTGTTCTTAAATATCTACTTGGTGCCGATAACATGTGTATCCTTGGGCCTTGGTACCAACTCCCATACATCATCTCTAACGAATTGATGCAGTTCTTGATGCATGGATTCCACCCAATTCTCATCTTTCAGAGCTTCTTCCACATTCTTGGGTTCAAATTGAGCATGATGGTAGTTGTATGTCACATGATTCAAGCTATAGCTCGGTCCTCTTCTCAAACGTAGTTTCTCATCTAAGTCACCAATGATATTACTTGTAGGATGATTGAGACTTACTCTTGATGATGGTTTCTTGGATGTAGATGATTTCTCATCTCGTGAAATTGGAGGTTGAACTTCCGGAGGGGTGAGAGGACTTGAAGGACTTTGCATTGATCTAGTCTCCCTTCTTGAAGTAGGAGGTTTAGACTCCTTTTCTGGTGATTCTTTTTCACCCTCATTCTTTTTAAGAGTTGATGCTTCATCATCCTCACCAATAGCCTTTTCAGAGATGGCGTCATCTATGACCACAATTATTGACTCCATCACTATCTTGGTGCGCTTGTTGTACACTCTATATGCCCGGCTATTTGTGGAGTATCCTAGGAAGATCCCTTCATCACTCTTAGCGTCAAACTTTCCAAGATTCTCCCTATCATTAAAGATGTAGCATTTGATTCCAAATGCTCGGAAGTACTTTACTTTTGGCTTCTTTTCCCTCCAAATCTCATACGATGTTTTCTTTGTTCCAGCCTAAAAGATAATCCTATTCCCAATGTGACATGATGTGTTCACCGCTTCAGCCCAAAATTTTTTGTGGAATGTTTGTATTGAGAAGCATTACTCTTACCATCCCTTGGATCACTTGATTCTTTCTTTCCACTACCCCATTCAGTTGTGGCGTTATTGGAGCAGAGAATTCCTTTTTGATACCGTGCTCATTGCAAAATGCTTCAAATTTAGCATTCTCAAACTCTTTCCCATGATCACTTCTTATTTTAACTATGGAAACTCCCTTTTCATTTTGGAGCTTCTTGCATAACCTTTCCATCTTGTCGCAAGCCTCCGACTTCTCTCTAAGGAACTCTACCCAAGAATATCTTGAGAAATCATCAACCACCACCATGATGTATCGTTTTCCACCCAAGCTTTCTGTTCTCATTGGACTCATTAGATCCACATGAAGCAACTCCAAAGGATGAGAAGTAGCCACTACGTTAACTTTGGGATGGGCAGATTTTGTTTGTTTTCCCAATTAACATGGACCACATACATTGTTCTCAGTCTTTCTAAACTTTGGCAAGCCAATCACCGCTTCAAGCTTTGAGATCTTTGCAACTTGCTTGTAATTTGCATGCCCAAATCGTTGATGCCACAACTCCAAAAGATTTACTCGAGCACTCCGATGTGATATGTTTGGCTTGGGAATAACACCATAGCAATGGTCCATGGTTCTAAGTCCCTTCAAGACTTGAACACCTTCTTCATTGAGAATTAGACATCCTTTCTTTGAGATTTGAACTATGAAGTCTTCATCGCATATTTGGGTTATACTCAGCAAGTTCACTTTTAAACCTCTTATGTAAAGGACATCAGTCAACAACGGAAGTCCCGGAATATCAATGGTTCCCTTTCCAAGAACTTGTGAATGGCTACCATCTCCAAAAGTCAAAAAGCCGTCTTCCTTCTCCTTAAGAGTTTTGAACAGTGCTTTATCTCCGGTTATGTGCCTCGAACATCCATTGTCAAGATAGCACAAGCACAAATTAAACACTTTCAATGCGGTATGAACGAAAAGACAAGCTTGAGATAAACATTCCTGACCCTCAAAGATACACTCCTCTTCTTTTACTTCATTCAAAGATAAGTAAAGTTTTCTTTTCAAACCATCAAGTTTGTCACACAAATGTCTATTCCTTCTCTTGTATTGAGCAATTAAGGAATTAGACTCACACAAGCTATTATGAATATCATGATTTCTTTTTTCTAAGGATTTCAGCATGTATACAAAAACTCTAGCATATTTCTTAGATTTGAATAACTCTAAAAGTTCATTGCTAGGACAATCTTTATAGATACTCATAAAGTCATTTTCACAAGCACATGAACTACACTTCATGTTAGCCTTAGCCATAACACTTACCATAGCAAGGCAAGGGATCTAGGATCGCAGTTAGGTAATGAAACCACAGCAAGTGCACCCACTCTAATACCAATTGAAAGCTCGGATTTGTGTTAAAAACACAAGAGCTATTTAGACCCCAAATTAATAGATTACGGCTTGATTGATTTTACTTTAACTTAAACTAAGTGCGGAATAAAGTAAATGCGAGCGAACAAACAAAACCGCTACTCTAAGCCATATCCAATAAAACACAGCAGTAAATTGAAAACTAAAAAAGTAGGGAAGAGAGATGCAAACACAAGATAACACTCCAATGTGTTATCGAAGAGGAAACCGAAGAACTCGGCGAAAAACCTCTCCGCCGCCTTCCAAGCGGTAAATCGATCCACTAGACAATAAGTTGGGATACACGAATAGCAAAAGACCCTCCAAGCTGTTAGGATTAGTGCCCTTAAATCCTATTGTACGATGCTATAAATGATACTATGTATGACAAAATGTATGTCATGGTGTATGACTTAATATTGTGATTGATAAATTTGTTTTATTATAATCTAAAATAATAGAAATATGAATATTCAGACATTATCATATAGTCCATAAGATGCATAGTATGTGATTTATGTGAAAAGTCACAAAAGGTATAAATTACAAGTTCTTTGTAAACTTAGAATTGTAGTTCGTAGTCGGTGATGGAATTGGGCATTTCATCTGCGAAGACTATAACATATCAACTAAGATGATTTGTCTTGATCATGGAAGTGGAGACTTCTAGTTGATGTGTTGATATGTTTTAAGAGTTAAGATATATTGAACTGGACCGCTGTGAGATTTATTATTCTCCTAACGACTGTCAAATGAATAATAAACTCACGACTTATATTTACATGAACTCTTAATCCTGAGAGGATAATAGACCTGATCATGAAGTGTAGGTTGCTTTTATATATTAGGAGTGAGATCTAAATTTACGGTCAAAACCTCAGTATGTTGGGCAGCCACATTTAGTGTTGATGGAACATATATTCTCAAGATGGAATTCATAGTCTCTTAACAGAGATATAAAATATTCCCTTGAGATAAGTTTAATGGGTTCAGTTATTCAGAGAGGTAGGCCTAACCACTTTGGTAAGAAGTTACTAAAGTATATATTTATGAAATTGGATTTCATAAATATATGTTGAATAACTTTAAAGGATTGAACTAGGTACTCAAGGATAAGATGTAGTAATTTACAAAATGGCAGTTTACATTCATGACTTTGTATTACTACGAATATTTTATGAAGGGGTTGCATGTATAATAAATTCTTGGGATATAATTTATAAATAAGGCCTAGAGTGCAACTATATTTATATAGTGGTATTAAATATAGTTAATGGTAACTTTGGACTTGTCAAGAGTTGACAGAAAAGCCCAAGGCCCATTAGAGCTAGTGTCTTATTGGTCCCTTTTGGTCCCACTCCAAGCCACACACTTAAGCCCAATTGGAAAGGACCAAAAGGCCAGACCAATTAGATAATTAGTTATATACAAAGGGAGAAACATACAGAATTATAGTAAGAGACATAATTGTAAGTGTATGTAAGTGTGAGACACTTTTTCATTCTCCCTTGGAAAACTGATTGAGAGACCACACATCTTGGGCGTAAAGTGAAATTGGAGTGATGATTAAAAGTATTCCCAAGTGCTTCCGATCTTTGTTTTGAAATTCACCACACCAAGATACGCTCTCTTGTTCTTGAATTCAGAAACTTACATAGTGAATGTTATTGATTGCGAATGAAGTAGATCCGTTATTTTTCCGCTGTGTACATGCATATTTCCATCACAAGCCTAGTCTACCCAATGCACCTAAACCCTCCAAGCTCCTACTCCAACAAGGCTTCTTAGAACCGTATCTTGTCTAGCTTTCCGGATCCCGCAATGTGCCCGATTGCATCCGCCAAAGCTTGGCTTCTTCCAATGCTTCCCAGCAGCACCAAAAACTCACTGGACACTCAGTATAGGTATGGTAAGTGTTTGGGCTATCAACCTCTCAAGGGTATAGAAATGGAGAGGAAGGAGTAGAGGAAAACCACAATGGATTGTGTGTAGAATTGTAGGTATGACAATCTCACACTCTCAAGGGTTGAGGCTGGGGTTTTCTCTTCTAAAAAACTCTCTACATAATATGTGGGTAATGATGGTCTATATAGTGTGTTTGAAGATGTAGTGGAGCAGATAGGACAAAATAGCAGATCAAACTGTTTCACGGGTATCTCGCGGGAAGGCCTTACCCGCAAGACACTCGCGAAAATCAGCTGTCACCATCTGTCATGACTCTTCGCATTCGCGGGATGCTTAGTCGTGAGATACCCGCGAGAAAACTTCTATCTTCACATGCTTGAGTCTTCACACACTCTCTCTCTATCACACGACCCTTACAATAAAATCCTACATAAAGTTCAGGGTATAAAAGATTGAACAAAATTACAATTAAATTTGGCACGGAATTAAAGCTAACACAAAAATAGTTGTAAATCACAACTTTACATAGATCTTGAGAGAGAGGCATTTTGAAAACTTGAATACTTTTGAGGAAAATGATGTGCATGAAATATATATAATAAAGCACTCTCATATTTGCGTTTTTAGCCTTACTTTTTTGCTATTTTGTGTTTAATTATAAGTTGTCTTTGTTTTATAGGTAATAAATGATTTACATACTAATGAGAAATGGTGGAAGAATAAAATAAAGAAAAAGAGTTCCAGGCCCATTGATTTAAAAACCAATATGAAAAGAAGGATCTAGAGACACATGAAGTGCAAAGAAAGGAAAAAAGAAAAAGAAAATTAAAGAGGAGTAAGGGCTAAGAGCCAATCTGACGTAGAGATGAAGATCTGCATATGGGCTTGAGTCTTAATTGCTTACTTGTCTACTTGGGTTCTTTAGTGTTTCACTGAAATCCATTTACGAATTGTTATAGGACAATTGGGCCGCGGTCTTAAACTTATAGGCTTTAGGTCGGCGTGTGTCTTTGTGTTATATAAATATAAGCATACAAAATAGTGAGGCTATTGTGAGGGCTAGGGGCTGAACATAGAGAGCACAACTATTTCTTTGGTTTTCTTCCACGACAGTTAGTTTTATTTTATTTGTCCAGTTTAATATTTAGTATTTTTTTTTTGAGTTTTATTTCAATTACTATGAGTAGCTAAATTTATAATTGAGGTCGAGGATAAAACCTTTTAAGGATTAGCTGTATTATTTATGTGATTTGATTTTTCCCACAATATTTGTTCTTTAATGATTTATATTGTTCTTACTTCATATCAATTGACTAAGATGAGATTCTAGATATGAGTTCAATCATGTTTTGCTCATGATTTATGATTTATCTTAATTAATTGAATGCTTAGTTTATTATTTCTTGATTTTAAAATCGGATATCTCTTGTGATTTGTTTGGCTACAGATACAATTGATGATTTGATTTTATACTTAAGAAGCGAAGAAAAACATGCTTTTGATTTTTAAAACAAGGATTTTAATGAGAATATTTTCCATAATAGCAAGATTGATTTCTAGATTATCATGTAGTAGTTGAGAAAAATTAATGATCATAAATATATGCTGATATGACTTACAAGGCGGATTCCAAAACCTTAATTCCTTTCTCTAGATTGTTTACATCTCTTTACTACTTTATATTATATCTTTGCTTAGTTTAATTGTTTGCTTAGTATATTTAATTTCGAACCACCATTTTTTATTAAACTAGACGAGGATTAATTTGGTTAAGGTTTATCTAATTTTCCTACGTTCATTCAAGTCCTTGTGGGTTTGATCTTGTTCTTGTCAAACTGTACTTCGGTACGGGTTGTACACTTACGAGTACTTTAAAATTTCACAACATGTTTTTGGCGCCGTTGCAGGGGATAAGATTAAGCAATGGCCGCCGAATATCAACCCGGAGAGAGGCTTTTTGAAAACTTGAATACTTTTGAGGCAAAAGGGATATGATTAAAAGATCGCCGCCGAAAATAAATCCTCAGAGAGGCATTTTGAAATGTTGAATACTTTTTAGGCATAAGAGATCGGATTCAACAACTGCTACCAAATATAAATCCTGAGAGAGCCATTTTGAAAACTTGAATACTTTTGACGCAGAAGAGATAGGATTTAACGACCGTCGCCGAATATAGATCCTAAGAGAGAGGCAATTCCAAAACATGAATACCATTGAGGCAAATGAGATAGGATTAAACAACCACCACCAAATATAAAACCTGAGATAGAGGCATTTTGAAAACTTGAATACTTTTGAGGCAAAAGAGAAAATATTAAACGACTGCCGCTGAATATAAATCCTAAGAGATGCATTTTGAAAACCTAAATACTTTTGAGGCAAGAGAGATAGGATTAAATGACTGCCACCAAACATAAATCCTGATAGGGAGGCATTTTGAAAACTTGAATACTTTTGAGGCAAAAGAGATAGGATTAAATGACCATTCCCGAATATAGATCTTGAGAGTGAGGCATTGGGAAAACTCGAATACTTTTGAGGGAAAAGAGACAAGATTAAACAACTGCCGTCGAATATAGATCCTAATAGAGAGGCATTTTGAAAACTTGAATACGTTTGTGGCAAAAGAGATATGATAAAATGATCGCCACCGAATAAACATCCTAAGAGAGGCATTTTTAACTTCAATACTTTTGAGGCAAGAGAGATAGGATTAAATGGCTGCCATCGAAGATAAATCCCGAGAGAGGCATTTTGAAAACTTGAATACTATTGAGGCGAGAGAGATAAGATTAAACAAACGCCGTTGAATATCAATCCTGAGAGTGGCATTTTGAAAACTTGAATACTTTTGAGGCATAAGAGATAGGATTAAACGACTGCCATCGAATAGAAATCCTTAGAGAGGCATTTTGAAAACTTGAATACTTTTGCGGCAAAAGAGATAGGATTAAACGACCGTTTCCAAATATAGATCCTGAGAGAGAGGCATTTTGAAAACTTGAATACTTTTGAGAGAAAAGAGATAGGATAAAACAACCACCGCCAAATAAAAATCTTGAGAGAGGCATTTTAAAAACTAGAATACTTGGGAGGCAAAAGAGATAGGATTAAACGACCGCCGCCGACTATAAATCCTGAGAGAGGCATTTTGAATAGTTGAATACTTTTGAGGCATAAGTGATCGGATTGAACGACTGCCACCGAATATACATCCTGAGAGAGACATTTTGTAAACTTGAATACTTTTGCCATAAAAGAGATAGGATTAAATGACCGTTGCCGAATATAGATCTTGAGGGAGAGGCATTTTAAAAACTCGAATACTTTTGAGGGAAGAGGTATGGGATTAAACGACCTCCGCAAAATATAAATCCTGAGAGAGGAATTTTGAAAACTAAAATAGTTTGGGGGAAAAAGAGATAGGATTAAACGGCCGCCGTCGAATATAGCCACTAATAGAGAGGCATTTTGAAAACTTTAATACTTTTGAGGCAAAAGAGATAGGTAAAAACGACCGCCGCTGAATAAAAATCCTAAGAGGGGCATTTTGAAAACTAGAATATTTTTGTGGCAAAAGAGATAGGATTAATGATTGCTTTCGAATATAAATCTTGAGATAGGTATTTTGAAAACATGAAAACTTTTGAGAAAAAGAAATAAGATTAAACGACCACCGCAAAATATAAATCCTGAGATCGGCATTTTTAAAACTTGAATACTTTCGAGGCGAAAAAGATAGGATTAAATGATCACCGCCAAATATTAATCCTAATAGAGGGAAATTGAAAAGTTGAATACTTTTAAGGAAAATGAGATCAGATTAAATGACTGCCGCCGAAGATAAATCCTGAGAGAGGCATTTTGGAAACTTGAATACTTTTGAGGCAAAAGAGAAAGGATTAAATGACCGTCGCCAAATATAGATCCTGATAAAGAGGCATTTTGAAAACTTGAATACTTTTGAGGCAAAAGAGATATGATTAAACGACCGCCGCCAAATATAAAACTTGAGAGGCGCATTTTTGAAAACTTGAATACTTTTAAGGCAAAAGAGAAAGGATTAAATGATTGCTGCTGAATATAAATCCTAATAAATGCATTTTGAAAACATGAATACTGTTAGGATTAGTGCCCTTAAATTCTATTGTATGATGCTATGTATGTTATTATGTATGACATTATGTATAACTTAATGTTGTGTTTAATAAAGTTGTTTTATAATTATCTAACAATAATTGTAACATGAATATTGAGACATTATCATATAGTCCATGAGATGCATAATATGTGATTTATGTGCAAAGTCACAGAAGATATAAATCACAAGTTCTCAAAATATAGTTCATAGTCGGTGATGAAATTGGGCATTTCATCTGCGAAGACTATAACATATCAACTAAGATGATTTGTCTTAATCATGGAAATAGAGATTTCTAGTTGGTATGTTGATATATTTTAGGAGTTAAAACATATTGAACTGGACCGCTATGAGATTTATTATTCTCCTAACGACTATCAAATGAATAATAAACTCACGACTTATATTTGCATGAACTCTTAATCCTGAGAGAATAATGGACTTGATCATGAAGTGTAGGTTGCTGTGATATCAGGAGTGAGATCTAAAGTTATGGTCAAAACCTCAGTATGTTGGGCAACCACATTTAGTGTTGATGAAAAATATATTCTCAAGTGGAATTCATGGTCTCTTAACGGAGATACAAAATATTCACTTGAGATAAGTTTAATGGGTTTGTTATTCAGCGAGTTAGATCTAACCACTTTAGTAAGGAGTTACTAAAGTATATATTTATGGAATTGGATTTCATAAATATATGATGAATAACCTTAAAGGATTAAACCAGGTACTCAAGGATAAGATGTAGTAATTTACAAAGTGGCAGTCTACATTCATGACTTTGTGTTACTACGAATATTTTATGAAGGGGTTGCATGTATAATAAAGTCTTGGGATATAATTTATAAATAAGGCCTAGAGTGCAACTATATTTATATAGTGGTATTAAATATACTTAATGGTAACTTTGGACTTGTTAAGAGTTAACAGAAAAGCCCAAGGCCCCATTGGAGCTAGTGTCTTATTAGCTCCTTTTGGTCTCACTCCAAGCCACACACTTAAGTCCAATTGGAAAGGCCCAAAAGGCTAGCCCAATTAGATAATCAGTTAGATACAAAGGGAGAAACATACAAAATTTTTAGTAGAGAATTGTAAGAACACTATTGCGAAGTGGTGTAAAAAGTGTTAGACACTTTGACATTCTCCCTTTGGAACTGATTGAGAGACCACACATCTTAGGCGTTAGTGGAATTAGAGTGAAGATTGAAAGTGTTCCCAAGTGTTTCTAATCTTCGGTTTCGAAATTCACCGCTCCAAGGTACACTATCTTGTTATCAAATTCTGAAACTTACATAGTACAAGTTAACTTTTATGAATGAAGTAGATCCGTTATTTTTTTCCGCTGCGTATGTTTTGTATGCGATTCAAGCATGTATGTTTCCATCAAATACTTTTGAGGAAAGAGAGATATCATTAAACAACCACCACCGAAGATAAATCCTGAGAGATGTATTTTGAAAACTTGAATACTTTTGAGGCAAGAGAGATAAGATTAAACGACTGCCACCGAATATCAATCCAGAGCGATGCATTTTGTAAACTTGAATACTTTTGAGGGAAAAAAGATAGGATTAAACGACTGCCGCCGAATATAAATCCTAGGAGATGCATTTTGAAATCTTTAATACTATTAAGGCAAGAGAGATAGGATTAAATTACTGCCACCGAATATAAATCCTGACAGGGGGGCATTTTGAAAACTTGAATACTGTTGAGGCAAAAGTGATAGGATTAGACGACCGTTATTGAATATAGATCATGAGTGTTGTGAAATTTTAAAATATTCGCAAGTGTACGAACCGTATCGAAGTATAGTTTGACAAGAACGAGGTCGAACCCATAGGGACTTGTATGAACGTAGGAAAATTAATTAAATCTTAACCAAATTAATCCTAATCTACTTTAATAAAAATTGGTTGTTTTGAAATTAAATATACTAAGCAAATAATAAAATTAAGCAAATAGTTAAACTAAGCAAAAGATATAAAGCAATAAAAAGATGTAAACAATCAAGGGAAAGGAGTTAAGATTTTGGAACCCACTTTATTAATTCATATCAGCATATATTTATGATCATTGATTTTTCTCAACCACTGCATGATAATCTAGAAATCAATCTTGCTATCATGAAAAATATTCTCATTAAAATCCTTGTTTTTAATCAAAAGCATGTTCTTCTTTGCTTCTTATGTATAAAATCAAATCATCAATTGTATCCATAGCCAAACAAATCACAAGATATATCCAATTCTAAAAATCAAATCATAAATTTTATCTATTGACAGACAAATCACAAGCGATATCTAATTTTATAATCAAGAATTAATAAACCAAGCATTCAACTAATTAAGATAAATCCTAAATCATGAGAAAAACATGATTGAACTCATATCTAGAATCTCATCTTAGTCAATTGATATGAAGCAAGAACAAGTTAAATCATTAAAAAACAACTATTGTGGGAAAAATCAAATCACATAAATATTACTAATAATCTTTAACAAGGTTTCATCCTCAACCTTAATTGAAAATTTAGCTACTTATGATACTTGAGATAAAACATAAAAATAAAATACTAAACATTCAGCTAGACAAATAAAATAGAGAAAGAAATAGCCACACTAGAGAAAAGCCATAAAAAAAAAATTAAAAAAAAATACGTGCTGCTGCCTGCACTCCAGTCCTAGCCGCCCCCCTATTTTTCTGTTTTGCTCCCTTTATATACTTGCCCACATACAGCCGACCTAAAGCCTCCAGGAAAACCCACAGTGACCTAGAGCCTCTCTTATTTGTGGTTCGGTGGAGTAAGACGAAAGCCCAAGCCCACATGTGGGTCCATGAAAACAAGCCTCCTATCAATTATTTCTTCTGTTTTTTTTTTCTTTTCCTTGCTTCTTCACGTGTGACATGACTTCAATCCGCTTCTCTTTATTCTTAATCCCTGCTTTTTATTTCTTTCTTTTTACTTCACATGCTGACTTCACTACCTCATATTTAATATTTCCTTGGCACTTTTACCTTGTCGGATTGAATAGTAAGTCTCACTTCTTATTCTTTACTTTTTACTTTTTGGTCTTCTCTTGAATTCACACGTGGCTAGATGTAAGTTGGTTTGATTCAATTGGCCTAGCCCCACTTTGCATGTAAAGCCCTTGTTACCTGCAACACAAAGATATTATACAGTCCATCACAAAATAACATAAAAGTAAGCCTAAATATGTAGATATGTGAGTACTTTATTGTATATATTTCATGCACATCAAATACCCCCAAACCTACATTTTGCTAGTCCTCAAGCAAAATAGATAGAGAAAAACAAACCAAATAATTAAAATGAAAAAAAAAATGAAATCCTAACTAATCCACTTTTGCTGGAAATTTCGATTGCATTTAGCGTATGTAACAAGCCTTTAAACCCCTAGCTTACACTAGTGGACAAGTTGTAGTCTTGTGAGGGAATGTACCCACAAAATTCTGAGAATGAATATTAAAATAAACAAAACAAAGAAAATCAATTTTTTTTTATTGCCTTTTGCAAAGAGGATTGATTCTAAAACCATGAAAGAGTTTTCTTTGATTCTAAAACTCACTCAACATGTTATACGAGCATGAGATTGAAGACCGCTGTAATACCATTTGTTGGGGAAACATATGGAAAATACTGTTTTGTATCTGATACAAAAACACGCAGCGGAAATAAACGGATCTACTTCATTCATGTGAGATAACATGCAATATTTGTATTTTAGAAATAAAGAACAAGAAGGGGTACCTTGATGCAGTGAAATTAAAAAAAATGAAGATTGAACTTGGGAAGACTTTCAATCTTCACTCCAATTCCACAATGTGCCCAAGATGTGTGGTCTCTCAATCAGTTCTATACGTACTTGTTCAAGAGAATAACAAAGTGCCTTAAAACTCTAAATCTTTCTCTTCTAATCATACGTATATTTTTCTGCACTTGGTAGTTACTTTATTTAATAACTTTTATTAAATAAATAACTGATTATCTAATCAGTTAGCCTTTTAGGGTGCCTAATACCTTCCCCATACGTAACCAATCTTCCGAACTCAAGAATCAAGATTTTTTATCCATCCATGTTAGATTAGGAAAAATGACCATTTTCTTAACCTAGGATTGGTAATAAAATCAAATAGAGTCAGGTGACCAATCACATCTTAGAGAAAACCCATTGATTGGTGGCGATTTCACTTACCTTTGGTAACTCGATTAAAATTGACTCATTTTCTGGCAACACACCAGAGGTATTCCTTGGTCTACGGCATGGAAGTTGTCCTACTCATAGAGGTAGAGATCCCATCTCTCAGGATCTTATCACAGACATAGTTGTCAAAAGCTGAAAGGGTTCATTCCCGTTATAAGCTATTGAACATGATAGATGAGAAGCGCATAACCGCAATGTGCCATGGACAGTTGTACCAACACCGCGTCAAGTGAGCATTTAACAAGAAGATTAGACCCAGAGTCTTTGAAGAAGGAAACCTAACCTTGAAAAAGTGCAACCAGGTCATGCCTGATCACAGAGGAAAGTTTGCCGCGACCTACGAGGGCCCGTATGTGGTGAAAAGGCCTTCTCCGAAGAAGCCTTAATCCTAGCTGACATGGATGGGCACGATTTCAATATGCCCACTAATTCTGATGTTGTCATACAGTACTTTGCATGAGGGAGCCTCCAAATGCAACCTCTTCTTCTACATTCCTATACAAACAAAAAAATAAATAAAATAGCAAAAAAAAAATGAAAAGGTAGATTGAAAACTCGAAAGGGTAGTCTACGTAAAAGGAGAGCAAAAGAAAGAGTACGAATGAGCCTACTAGATTGAAAACCCGAAATGGCGGTCTAGGCAAAAATAAGGCAATAAAAATGCTAGTTGAACTAATGACCTAATCCTTCCCAGTGGAGGTACGTAGGCAACCAACTCTGGCCCGATCAGATTTTAAAAGAAAAATTAGTTAGCCGAATCTACTTGGGTTTGTGATCAACATCAAGAAAAGAAGGATGGACCCTTTTCCAAGATGGAGATATAAGGGTGCCTTCGGATTTCCCAAGAGTTACTCTATGTTTGCAACGCGCATGACCCTATGCAGTTTGTTCAAAGATTTTATGTCTCACGCTAGTGGAAGGTGTATCCCAATGGGAATGGAAAAGATCCATCCAGAAAGGTATCCTTTGAAACCTGAGATATTGATATGCATAGACTTACATTTACCATCCTTGTTTGCATGATCTTGCATTTTCAAAGCTTTACACACATATTCATTAAACATGCCTATTTGGTGCCTTTCTAATCCTTTCATGCATTCATCATTGTGTTTCCAAACACAAATCTCATAAACATAAATATCTTATGATGATCAATATATGCATAAACATCTCTATTTCCACCTTCTTCCCCTTTTTAAGCATGCCTTACAAACTAGACTATGCTTTAAACACCCCAAAAGTGGAAGGCCGTATATAATCACTTAGCAATTTACGACGAACCTTCCAATACATGGTGGAATACTAACTACATAGCTCATGTGTAGAAAGGAAAAAAAATAGAAAAGACTACAGTAAGTCAAACATGGTCCAAATGGTTTGACACCACCCATCATAGAACCCCAAAGTCGGTGAGAAGAATCTAATCATCTGAGGAATGGGTATGAAGTAACCCTATAGCATCAAAGCCCAGATCTCTAGCAATCTCACTAAGCCAGCTATATGAATGTCGAACACGAACCAACTCCCGCTTCAGATTGGGACTCGAGCTGCAACCTTGCCTTTCTCTATCAAGCAGAACCTGCAATGTGTTAATCTCAGCAGTAGCAACTCTCAATGCCTCCTCCTTCTCAGCTACTTCAACCTAGAGACAATGAAATGCCAACTGTGGCTCACTAGGCTCATCAGCTGACCCATACTTAAGGCTCAAAGTAGAGTGAATGTAGGATATAGCCTACACTAGCCTCATGGATAAATCATCAGCCCTACTACTCGCCGCAGCATGACTAGCCTCCATCGTAGCTTTCTCCTCATCCCTCGTCTGGCCTAAGATAGTAAATCTCTGAGTAAGATCTACCATCTCACTCTCCAAGCTCATAACTTGAGATCTCAGCTGACTGCACCAACCTCTACAGCTGAGGGAATCTAACCCCTTTGCGCGAGCTCTACTTTAAATGTGGTGAGCTCAGCGTCGTATGCCCTCCCAATTTCATCAAAGTTCTCCACAATGGAATTAAAGTCCTCCTTGCAGCAATCCTTATCTCTAATGGCCTCTGTCAGGCACCCTCTTAGGTACTTTCAGGCACCCTTTCAGGTACTATCAGGCACCCTCTCAGGTACCTAAGAGTGCTCTCAACTCTGACCTCAAACTCTAGTGTGTAATCCCTTAATATATCAGCTAGAAGGCGAGGATCAAGTGGATCAAGAACTGACAGGTCAATGATGAAGCACGGATACTTGGTGTCTCTCTACTCTATAAACTCGACGGTAGACCACTCATAATCATCCCCGGGGCAAATGGGATAATCAATAGTCGACTTGCACTCCTTCTAGAAATCAGAAGTGCACTTTATAACGATTGTATCAAAATCCTAGATTCCATACTCGCAAGTGATGAAAGAAAGATCACCAAGTCAAGGAGCATGCTAGGCACCCCCAAATTGCATTATGGCCATACTTGGATAATGCCCTGTACAACCCCAGATGACCACCAAGGGATGCCATGTCAACCAACATGGTGGGTCTAACCCTACCACCTAGTAACTCCCCACTTGACTCTCCGTACCTAGTTAGTCGGATCCAAGCCAAACAAACACCTCAACCAAGTAGTGGTATCCCTAGTAAAAGGAAGAACAAAGGCTATAGTGATCTTAACTCTATTCCTCCTCAAGAATCCCATGGGTTGTGCCCTAAATATCAAACTCAGATGACTACCGAACCAAAGCTGTAACATATGCACACAATAGCCAAGCCTACCACTACCCATCTCACACCATAGAGAAAGAGATCAAATATTTTTTAGAAAGAAAAAAGGGGATAAAAGAGTTGCTATGAGGCAAAGTACTCACCAAGAGTAGGACCGCAAAGCTGATGGAACCCAACTGAGAAGGGAATAGCACTGAGCCATAAAAGGCCACCATGAAAGCCTGGTACTTATAAAAGATCCAATGCTCCTTCAAATCCATAGTCTTCTCAGTAAGCAGTAAGGCACTCAGCTAGGCCAAACCGACAGATTAAAAAAATCCAAGGGGATGCAACCTCCTAACCCACTCCTATATCGGGTCAGCACATCCACTACAAGCGCCTTCAGGCCTAGTAGTTCTGCCAATCGCTTGCGATAGTAAGGCTGAGCTAATGGCTGATAGACCCAACTCACAGGGGTAGGTAGAGAAAGAAATCAATCATACTCCTCCAAAGTAGGGACCAAGTCCATACTCCTCCAAAGTAGGGACCAAGTCCATACCCCCAATGGTGATGCACCTCAAAGCGAGATCCCAACAAGTGACTATGGCCTCTAGTAAGTGCCAATCTAGTGGGGTGCAAAATAGTGAAATGGCATCTTTGAGAAACCACTTGATGTAAGCTTGATCCTTGGAAAAGAATGAAGCCCACCATCTCTTAAGCTCCCTTTCATGGAAAGTCTACCTCTCAAGCTCCACAATTGTGTCATAAGACTTTAATTCATGAGCATCCATGCTCAGATACAAAAGAATGCAGTGTTCTGATGCTATCCATTTAAAAAAGTGTAAGAAAATGGTGTTTCTAATAGTTTTCAATGAAAAAAATGGGTAGGAGAAGACCTAGAAAATTGTAGATGAGAATATGGGAGGATTGGGGGGCACCCATACCTTCGAGGCTAGCGGACCTTTAGTGGCCGCCGGCCCCAGCTAACGTACACTAAGTGGTTGTAGGGCCTCAAGACACGTGTTAGGGCTTTTCAAGCCCCCTAACATAGCCCCACATGCTTTTGACCACCAAATTTGAAAAATGAAAAGTTTCAGTCAGCTTCAAAATAAAGATTCCCTCGGTTTTTGCACTAATAGTGGTACACGTGCAATTCAGCAGTAAACCGGTCCGTTTGGGTTTTTTTGCACAAACTGAGACCACACAAAACCTACATCGGGGCTACGGACGCAAGGGGTTGAAGTTGCCACCTAGTTTTTGCAATGGTCTAGGAACCATATATATAGCGTCCTTTCGAGAAAAGACCTTTGATCTTACTACCAGAATGTGGATTTGGAGGAACGCACTTGGGAAGGTGTTAGGCACCCAAGATCGCCCAACCCTAAGGTTGGCCTCCTATCATTATGTCTTATGTCTTAACCTTATTAAAAACTTTTTCAATACTTGTATCTATACTCACACACACACTAGCATACATCTAAGCATACAATATGACATCATTCATCCCAAAACAACATAACATATCTATCCATAAAGCATAGGAAGCCAAACCACACATAACCCTAACATTCATCTAATCGTCATCAAGGCATTAACATAGACTCTAGTGTCATACATCTAAGCATGCTCCATCATATCATAACAAGGCTGCAACTCAAACATGGCAATTATAAGAAACATTCATACTCAAGATCAAACATCATAGAAACATGTTCATCACAAAAGATGCATGTTCATGTCAATGCATGATTTACCTTTACTTACCTTGCAGCAACTCGGCACCTATGGCATTAATGCATGGACATGTGAATGAAAGGCATGGCACTAAAACTAAGAAACCCTAATCTAGGCATATTAAAGATAAGCAAGCATGTGAATAAAGGCTCAAAAACTTATGAAGCATAAAACATATGAAAAGAAACTAAACAGAACAAACATGTGGAAGTAGAAGCAAGAAACAAATAAAATTAGGGTTTCTAGGTTGCAGCTTATGCACGCAAGAACAAGCCTACCTGCGCATAATCAAGCCTGCGTGCATAGGCAAGATTATATGTGTGTAGCCTTTTGTCCAAAAAACCTAAAAACAACAAAATAGAGTGTAATCTCAAAACGAGAATTCTAACAACCTAACATCCATAAAACATGAAAAGAACTATAAAACTAACCTAAACAGACATACATAAACATAAACTACGCAAAGAAATAAGATTAAAATAGAAAAGAAAGACTAAAAAGAAAAGGAAGGGTTGAAGCTTGATACCTCAAAAAGTAGTTCCCAAGTTTTGATTTTGACCATTTTCCTTAGTCAAATTTATCACAAGTTATTAAACAAGTGATTAGCAACATTAAATTAAAAAGATTGGGGCTAGAAGAGGTCCCAATCAAATAAAATTCACTTGAGAGTGTTTTATGAAAAACTCCCTTTTGACATTATTTTATAGTGAATCTTAAGTTTTTCCGTGGGATTTTGTGTGTTTTGAAAATGTACCATGTAAGGCTTTATATAGTAGAAGAAATGAGGTTTGGAATGGCTCACGGACGATATGGGATTTACTCCAAACCTTAGTCATTATTGTAGAAAACTTGTCTTTTTTTTTTTTGTTTCTAAAACCCTAACAGCATACGCAGGAGTATGCCTACGTACACATGCTTTGGCCCACATACGCAGGCCGCTACCCAAGTACATGGTGTTAGGATTAGTTCCCTTAAATCCTATTGTATGATGTTATGTATGATATTATGTATGGCATCATGTATGACATGATGTATGACTTAATATTGTGATTGATAAATTTGTTTTATTATAATCTAAAATAATGGTAACATGCATATGGGACATTATCTTTTAGTCCATGAGATGCATAGTATGTGATTTATGTGAAAAGTCACAAAAGATATAAATCACAAGTTTTTTGTAAACTCAAAATTGTAGTTCATAGTCGATGATGACATTGGACATTTCATCTGCAAATACTATAACGTATCAACTAAGATGATTTGTCTTGATCATGGAAATGAAGATTTTTAGTTAATATGTTTTAAAAGTTAAGACATATTGAACTGGACCGCTGTGAGATTTATTATTCTCCTAACGACTTTCAATTAAATAATAAATCTCACAACTTCTATTTACATGAAACTCTTAATCCTGAGAGGATAATGGACCTGATCATGAAATGTAGGTTGCTTTGATATATCAGGAGTGAGATCTAAGGTAACGGTCAAAACCTCAGTATGTTGGGTAGCCACATTTAATGTTGATGGAACATATATTCTCAAGATGGAATTCATAGTCTGTTAACAGAGATATAAAATATTCCATTGAGATAAGTTTAATGGGTTCAGTTATTCAGAGAATTAGGCCTAACCACTTTGGTAAGAAGCTACTAAAGTATATATTTATGAAATTGGATTTCATAAATGTATGTTGAATAACTTTAAAGGATTAAACCGGGTACTCAAGGATAAGATGTAGTAATTTACAAAGTGGCAGTCTACATTCATGACTTTGTATTACTACGAATATTTTATGAAGGGTTGCATGCATAATAAATTCTTGGGGTATAATTTATAAATAAGGCCTAGAGTGCAACTATTTTTATATAGTGGTATTAAATATAGTTAATGGTAACTTTGGACTTGTCAAAAGTTGACAGAGAAACTCAAGGCCCATTGGAGCTAATGTCTTATTGGTCCCTTTTGGTCCCACTCCAAGCCACATACTAAAGCCCAATTGGAAAGGCCCAAAAGGCTAGCCCAATTAGATAATCAGTTATAAGGAGAGAAATATACAGAATTTTAAGATATGAAAAAGAGAGACATCATTGTGAAATGATGTGTATGTGAGTGTTAGACACTCTCTCATTCTCCCTTGAACAAAAACTGATTGAGAGACCACACATCTTGGGCGTAAAGTGGAATTGGAGTGAAGATTAAAAGTATTTCCAAGTGCTTCTGATCTTTGTTTTGAAATTCACCACACCAAGGTACGCTTTCATGTTCTGGAATTCTGAAACTTACATAGTGCATGTTATCGATTATGAATGAAGTAGATCCATTAAATTTTTCCGCTGCGTACATTCATATTTCCATCAAATGGTATCAGAGCGGTCTTCAATTTCCAATTTGCATAACATTTTTTGTGAGTTTTGGAATCAAGAATGATAGTTTCATGATTTTAGAAAGTTGTTTGATTGATTTTGTACATGGTGATTGAAATTATGTTTTGATGAAAACTGAAATTGATGTTATGATGTTGTTTAAGTTTGATATTAAGTATGTTAATTTGAACTTTAAGGCTTTAATATCAATGGAAATCAATTTAGATATCAATCTATGTCTATTATGTTCACATGATGGTTGTTTGTTCATGAAAAACCGTTGAAAACGCTTCAGAAAAAATTTTGGAAAAAATTCGAAGTTCACGAGTTTCGATCAATCAAAAATTGCTTTCGATTGATCGAGTGAATTGGTGGCCATTCTAATTGATTCGATTGATACCCGATTGCTAGTTAATCGATCGAATTAATTTTTTGACCGATCGAGAAGCGATCGAGTACCGATCGAGCAAGGCAGACAGTCAGGTTCGAATTCTTTAATTTTTTTGACCAATCGAGGGGCTCATTTGATTGATCAAAAGAAGGAAATTTTGAATTTTTTCTAAGTGTTTTCAAGTTTTAAAAGTGCACGGCTATGTGTGATTAGATTACACATGATTTCCAAATAAAAACCTTTATTTTGAAGCATCTAGTGGGAGATAGATACAAGGGTTGGATCTTACGGCCTCTATTGTCGGTTTATAGTAATGTGATTAAGCACCTCGCCTTGGCGTATATGCCTTGCTCCCTTCGGAGGGTGTTTAATTCATGGTACTACAGATTAAACTTCTTAATGATGGATAATATGTGTTTTTACATTAAGAACGACCACGCTACCGTGGAGTTACTTAATGACTCACATAGAATTCAGTCAATGGTGTACACTAGACTAAGTTTAATGTTAACCTCCTTTCGGGACTATGTCATTATTACTTAGAGGCTGAAGGAAAAATGGCATATTATTAGTGTCTGATAAGAGTTATCATGATAGCACTAATAATGAGAATAGTTCTCAATCAATCATAGTGTTTATAATTTACTTGCTTCCAAGGAATTTTAAACATGTGGCAAGGCCGTTCAGCAAGGCAAGAAACCATGTGGCAAATTTATAATACCAAAATGGCTGAAGGTAGTTTAGTGAGAGAGCATTGTCTTACAATAATCTCTAATCTGAATACATTGGAAGTTTTAGGTGCTGACATTGATGGAAAATTCCAAGTGGATATGATACTCCAGTCACTACCGGAATCATTCAAGGAATTCAAACTCAATTATAATATGAACAAAAAGATTTATTCTTTGTCTAAATTAATGAATGAATTGGTAGCGGCGGAAGGCATCCTTGGTACTTCTAGTGTTGAAGCCAATGTGGGTGAAGCTTCTACTTCTCAACCTAAGTCGAAAGGTAAGGGTAAGAAAAAGAAGAAGAAGAAGGACTTCACTAAGCAAGAGGGTAAGCAAATTGCCTTAAGGGTTGCTGACAAAGGAAAGAAGACCAAAGGAAAGTGTTTCTATTGTGGTGAGAAAGGACATTGGAAGAGGAATTGTCCAAAGTTCAAAGCTGCCAAGAATAAGGGTATGAAAAGTTTCTTTCTTCTTGAAATATGTTTGGTACAAAATCCCACGGATTCCTGGTGTGTGGATTCAGGTTGTACTAATCATATCTGCAATTCTTTGCAGGGATTTCAGGAGACCAGAAAGCTGAATGAAGGGGAATTGTTTCTTACTTTGGCTGATGGGAGCACGATTCCGGTTGTAGCTGTTGGTATTGTTAATTCATACTTTGAGTCTAGGGTTTTAATATTGGAAGACTGTCTATTTGTACCTAATGTTCATAGGAATTTAATTTCTGCAACTTATTTAGGTAAACATGGATATTGTGTTATCCTAAAGGACAATGTTGTAATAAAGAAGGATAAAATGTTTATCTGTTCTAGCAATATTGTGGATGGTCTTTATATTTTAACTCCTGACAAGCATGAATTATACAATTTTGAATTAGATAGTAGCTCTCATGTGAAATCATTAAAGAGAAAGTTTCCTTCTACTAGTGATGCATATCTATGGCACTTGCGTTTGGGTTATATTAATTCAAATAGGATTCAAAGACTAATCAAAGATGGACTTTTACAGCCCATGGACTTTGATGGATTTCCAGTTTGCGAATCTTGTTTGGAAGGTAAGATGACCAAACGACCTTTTAATGTAAAAGGTAGAAGAGCCCAAGAGTTGCTTGAATTAATTCATACAGATGTATGTGGTCCTATGTCAACCCAAACAAAAGGAGGTTATGAGTACTTCATCATTTTTACGGATGATTACTCAAAATATTGTTATGTGTACCTAATGAGACGGAAGTCCAAAACCTTTGGAAAGTTCAAAGAGTTTAGGGCTGAAGTTGAAAATCAATTGGGTAAATGCATAAAGGCCATTCGATCTTATCTAGGTGGCGAATACCTTCTTGGGGATTTCAAGGATTACCTAATTTAATATGAGATTGTCTCCCAATTGATTCCACCTAGAACTCCCTAACAAAATGGTGTAGCGGAGAGAAGGAATAGGACTCTTTTGGAAATGGTTAGGTTCATGATGAGTTATTCAACTTTACCAATTTCCTTTTGGGGATATGCACTAAAAGCTGCTATGCACATTTTGAATTTAGTTCCATCAAAATCTGTTCCCAACACACCTAAGGAATTGTGGAGTGGGCGCAAGCCTAGTATGAAATATCTTCACATTTGGGGATGTCCGGCACATGTGTTGAAAGGGAAGTCTGATAATTTGGAAGCTAAAACGGAAGTATGCATGTTTTTAGGGTATTTAAAGGAAACCAAGAGTTATTTATTCTATAATCATAAGGATAACAAAGTGTTTGTTAGCACCCATGCCAAATTTTTGGAAGATGATTATATGAATAATTTTAATCCTAGAAGTAAAGTTGTCTTAGCTTAAATGAATGAACCTGTAATTGAACTACCAATGGATGAAATTAGGGATGATGTGGCTGTATTAGATACACCACAAGATACTACCCATGAAATGTCTAGTACTCAGGTGTCTCGTCGTAGTGGGAGAATTGTTCGGCCTCTTATAAGATTTATAGGTTTGGGAGAAACTTATGAAGTTATCTCAGAAAAGGCTGAATCAGATCCTTACACTTATGATGAAACAATAAATGATATAGATGCACATCATTGGGTCCAAGCTATGAAATCTGAATTGGATTCTATGTATTCCAATCATGTATGAGATCTTGTAAAGGCGCCCAACGGCATTAAACCTATTGGTTGCAAATGGGTTTACAAGAGAAAGAAAGGGATAGATGGAAAGGTTGAAACCTTTAAAGCAAGACTAGTGGCGAAAGGGTATACACAAAAAGAAGGTATTGATTATGATGAAACTTTTTCGCCAGTAGCTAGGCTTAAGTCTATCAAAATTCTCTTATCCATTACTGCTCATTATGATTATGAGATTTTTCAAATGGATGTTAAGACTACATTTCTTAATGGCAATCTTGAAGAAGAAATATACATGTTGCAACTGGAAGGTTTCATAGCAAAGAACCAAGAGCATATGATATGCAAGTTGAAAAGGTTCATTTATGAACTTAAACAAGTATCTAGGTCATGGAACATCAAATTTGATCAAGCAATCAAGTCATTTGATTTTGAACAAAATCTTGATGAACCATGTGTGTACAAAAGACATCGAGACAAAGTAGTAATGTTTCTAGTGCTTTATATTGATGATATTCTACTCATTGGGAATGATGTAAGGGTAATGTCATCGGTTAAAGTTTGCCTATCAAGCCAATTTGATATGAAGGACTTGGGTGAAGCTAACTTTATTCTAGGGATCAAGCTTTGGCAAGATCGCAAGAACAAGATGTTAGGCTTATCACAAGCTGGATATATAGATAAGGTTCTAGAACGGTTTAGCATGTGAAACTTCAAGAAAGGATTGCTTCCTTTAAGACATAGAGTTCCTCTATCTGATGACCAAAAGCCTAAGACTTAAGAGGAAGAAAATATGATGAGACAAGTTCCTTATGCTTCTGCAGTAAGAAGTCTCATGTATGCCATGCTTTATACTAGACCAAATATCTGTTATTCAGTTGGCATGGTCAGTCGATATCAATCAAATCTAGGACCAAAACATTGGCAAGCTGTAAAAAATATTCTCAAGTATCTTAAGAGAACGAGAGATTATATGCTTATTTACCGGTGTGAGGATTTAATTCCCATTGGCTATACAGATTCAGATTTTCAATCAGATCTAGATTTCAGAAAATCCACTTCAGGATGCGTTTTCACCTTAGGAGGCAAAGCCATAAGTTGGAGGAGTGTTAAGCAATCTTGTATTGCGGACTCCACCATGGAAGTTGAGTACATTGCTGCTTGTAAGCAGCAAAGGAAGCTGTTTTACTCAAGAAATTCCTTTCTGATATTGGTGTTATGAGAATGGAGCAAGTTCCCATCACATTATTTTGCGACAATAGTGGAGCGGTTGCACAATCCAAAGATCCAAGGAATCACAAGAAAGGAAAACACATTGAGAAGAAGTACCACATCATTCGAGACATTGTTGCTCGTGGAGATGTTATGGTAGCAAAGATTGAAAAGTGCAAATAATCTAGTAGATCCTTTTACCAAAACCTTGTCTCAAAGGACTTTTGAGTCACATTTGGAGGGAATAGGAGTTAGATTAGTGCACAATAGTCTTTAGGGCAAGTGAGAGATTGTTAGGATTAGTGCCTTTAAATCCTATTGTATGATGCTATGTATGATATTATGTATGACATTATGTATGACATTGTGTATAACTTAATATTGTGATTAATAAAGTTGTTTTATTATTATCTAAAATAATGGTAACATGAATATTTGGACATTATCATAAAGTCCATGAGATGCATAGTATGTGATTTATGTGATTTAGTCACAGAAGATATAAGTCACAAGTTCTTTGTAAACTCAAAATTGTAGTTCGTAGTCGGTGATTAAATTGGGCATTTCATCTGTGAAGACTATAACATATCAATTAAGATGATTTGTCTTGATCATGGAAGTGGAGACTTCTAGTTGATGTGTTGATATGTTTTAAGAGTTAAGACATATTGAACTGGATCGCTGTGAGATTTATTATTCTCCTAATAACTGTCAATTGAATAATAAACTCACGACTTCTATTTGCATGAACTCTTAATCCTAAGAGAATAATGGACTTGATCATGAGGTGTAGGTTGCTTTGATATATCAAGAGTGAGATCTAAAATAACGGTCAAAACCTCAGTATGTTGGGCAGCCACATTTAGTATTGATGGAACATATATTCTCAAGATGGAATTCATAGTCTCTTAACAGAGATATAAAATATTCCCTTGAAATAAGTTTAATGGGTTCAGTTATTCAGAGAGTTAGGCCTAACCACTTTGGTAAGAAGTTACTAAAGTATATATTTATGAAATTGGATTTCATAAATATATGATGAATAATTTTAAAGGATTAAACCGGGTACTCAAGGATAAGATGTAGTAATTTACAAAGTGGCAGTCTACATTCATAACTTTGTGTTACTACGAATATTTTATGAAGGGGTTGCATGTATAATAAAGTCTTGAGATATAATTTATTAATAAGGCCTAGAGTGCAATTATATTTATATAGTGGTATTAAATATAATTAATGGCAACTTTGGACTTATCAAGAGTTGACGGAAAAGTCCAAGGCCCATTGGAGCTAGAGTCTTATTGGTCCATTTTGGTCCCACTCCAAGCCACACACTAAAGCCCAATTGGAAAGGCCTAATAGGCCAGCCCAATTAGATAATTAGTTAGTTTTAAAGGGAGAAATATACATAATTTTTTTTTAGATATAAGAAATGGTGTGTATGTGAGAAAGAAAAAAAAAAAACTTTCATTCTCCTTTTGAAAACTGATTGAGAAACCACACATCTTGGGCAAAAAGTGGAATTGGAGTGAAGATTAAAAGTATTCTCGAGTACTTCAATCTTTGGTTTTGAATTTCACCACACCAAGGTACCCTATCTTGTTCATAAATTTTGAAATTTACATAATGCATGTTATCAATCATGAATGAAATAGATCCTTGTTTGTTGCTTCCGCTGTGTGTTTTGTATGAGATACAAAACTAGATTTTCCAACAACTATAACACAAATAAAACTCTAAAAACTATAAATAAATAAGAAAAACTCTAAATTACATTCGACGGCAGCTCCCCCCTGAATTTTGCTACAAAGAGCCTTTAAATAGATCAAGGAATCCTATTACAAGTTGAATTCCTATTTGGAAAAAATATTAGGTTTATAGGCTTCATTTAACCGACATATTCGGCCAATTTAACTTTAGAATTGGGACTTTTGGTAAACTACAAAGTTGTAGCCCTTTAAGTTAACTCTCTAGATCAACTTGAATCATCTCAATTGGACATCTGAGCTGAAAGTTATTTTCTAAATACTAACTGGTGCACAGGCTGGAATCTTAATCTGAATTGGACTTGAAATCGATGCAAATTTCCTTTTAGTCCTTGCTCCAATTGGACCTAAATTTAATTGGGTTGGTCTTTTTTGACTTCATCATGGCCCTTGTAAAAGTAAAGTCCATTAGTTTTCTTCTTTGCACAAATCCACTAGTTTAATTTTATTATCCTACATAAGACAAATTTACGCATTAAAATTCAATTAAGCACAAAATTGATTATTCAGTATTATTCAAAAACCAACTATAAAATGCATGAATTAACTCAAAATAAGTATGATAATGCTTTCTAATAATGATATAAATATGCAAAATTAAGCTATTATCAAAGGCCAATGATAGGCTTGAAGTCCGCTTCTCAAATATAGGCTTTGGTTTCTAGAACGAGAAGGTTGTACCACTTCACCACCTTGTTGGTACTTCCCCTACCAGCATAAGAGGATGAGGACTATAAAAGAAGAAGATAATGTTAGATCCTTGATTCAAGCAAAAATGATGAGAAGTGATGTTTTTTGTTGCAATAATAAAGATAAAAAGAAGGATGCAGTGATGTTCAGATGCAAAATTGAAAAAAAAAAAAAAAAAGGTGTTAGGATTGCATATGGAAGTGAAATAGTTGAAGAATGAGTGAAAATGGGTAGAGTAGGGCCTCTGCCAGGCATCTCACATATGTGGGTCAAAGCCCATGTATGGAGATAAGACCCCGCGTACGTAGGCCCATCCCCACGTACGTATAGTCTCAAGAACAAACCTACGACCGCAAGAATAGAGATATGTATGCATGAATACAAGTTGCGTATGTAGGCCAAGTCCACGCATGCAGAAGCATAGACGGAAGCAGTTCTTCGACATTTTCAAGCATTCGTCATCCAAAATCAATTCTAAACATGTTTCTACCCCTCCTAATGCATAAGGTTTTCATCTAAACCCATCCTATAGCAAAAACCAAGCATTTACATGGCAAAAAAACACATCAAAATGACAGATCAGAGAGGAACTTGAAAATGAGAAAAAGTTTGAAAAATTTTCAGATTTGGCCATAGGAATATGATTCTCTAGCCGGTATGTCAACGGTGAAGGTCCCATTAATCTCACTGCCTTACTCCAACAAGTGAGGTGGAATGCATCAGAGGAGAGGACGTAGGAGGTCTTCTTGACCTTGGATGCCATTAGAAGAGATGAAGAGAGTTGAGAGAGAAAATGAGAGAATGGCGAAGTTTAAGAGAATGAAAGGGCAGAAGGTGAGAGGAAAAGAGAGGAGATGGAGTTTTTTGCAGAGAGAAAAAAAGAGGAGTTATGAAGAATATGAAGAGATGAGGAAGATGAAGAGAATGAAGAAGAAAAGAAACGGTTGGTAATCATTGGAGAAAAAATGAAAAGGTGGGAACACACCTGATGGCTAAATTGTGTGTAGTTTAGGCCTCACCACTAAACTACACGGAGTTTAGTCATGAACAGTAAAAACAAAAACAAAAAAACAAAAAATTTCCCTTCCTTCCTTCAAAGGGAAAATGTCTCAAGATTCCCCAATTAGGCACAAAATCATCAAGGATTCCCTAATGAGTAGTAAAGGAAGCAGAAGACTCTTCTAGTTAAGCATGTACATCCCAAAACCATTTCCACATAAAATCAAGAACATTATCCCAGTAAGGAAGCATAAGACTTTTCCCCAATGGTTCAAACATATCTAGAACATCATCCCTATGGAGGAAGCAGAAGATTCCTCCCTGATGGACCCAAGCATATTAAACAATTCCAAGTGAGGAAGCAGAAGATTCTTCCCCAAAGTATCTCCGATGGATCAAATACACCTAAAAATCCCTAACGAGGAGGTAGAAGACTCTTCCTCAAAGTCCTCAGCATACCATGAAGAAAGCAAAAGATTCTTCCCCATTAAATCAAATACACCTAAAGTATCCCTAGTGAGGAAGCAGAAGATTCTTCCACAAAGTCTTTAGCATACCATGAAGGAAGCAGAAGATTCTTCTCTAGTGGATCACACCTTTACACGACTCCTCAGCGGGTCTATTTCTACTACTCCTTAGCAAGTTTCTCATCCCTAAGTAAGTTATGAAAGAGGCAGAAGATTCCTCGCCATGCATACCTACTTCTCATCGAGTTTTCACCACCTGCAGTGGATCCATCAATCAAGACTATTCGTGCATATATCCTCTAGGAATTGAACATGTAGGCACGATAGAAAAGGTAAAGAAAGAGACCAAGGTCAACCTGAGGCAAGAGTCTTACCAGAAAAGGTAGAGAAAGAAGTGAAGAAGACAAGAGGTGCAAGTCACATGGAGAAGTTTGAGGCAAAAGCCCTAGATGGACACCACAAAGATTATATCCTTTTGTTGTTTTTTGTGTTAGCTTGAAGGGTGTCCTTGTTTGTTTTTCTTCTTCTTAAGTGACATTAGAATAGTGAGTCACTCACCATTTTCTTACAAGTGGCAAAATAGATCTGGGATAGTGAACTTGTCACTCCTCATTTCCCAAGCAACAAAGGTAGGACTTCAGACATATGAATCCGATGCAGCTCTTCAGAGTTGCAACTCGCCCCATGTATGCATCATGTGTGTCGTGTGCATAGGATGGGCCCGAGTTGTATGTCGAAACAAAATGTTATGTCTCTTATCCTTTTGATTCCGTTAGCGAAGCTCACGAATGAAAATAGGGGCATCTGTAGGCACCACATTTTGTACCACTTACGACTCGAGCGCCCATTCCCTAATGATGCGCAAACTCAAAGGCCCAAGACCAATTTAGAGCCCAATCAAATACTAAATGGACTTGAGAAATGTTAAAATGGAAAATATAACCTTTTAAATAAGCAAATATCTATTTTTGGAAAGAAATGACCAAAGTGGTCCACGACCCATGTGATGGAAATATGCATGTACGCAGCGGAAAAATTTAACGGATCTACTTCATTCTCAATCGATAACATGCACTATGTAAGTTTCAGAATTCAAGAACAAGAGAGCGTACCTTAGTGTGGTGAATTTCAAAACAAAGATCGGAAGGACTTAGAAATACTTTTAATCTTCACTCCAATTCCACTTTACGCCCAAGATGTGTGGTCTCTCAATCAGTTTTTGTTTCAAGGCAAATGAGAGAGTGTCCAACACTCACATACACACTATTTCACAATGATGTCTCTCTTTTTCATATCTTAAAATTCTGTATGTTTCTCTCATTATAACTGATTATCTAATTGAGCTAGCCTTTTGGGCCTTTTCAATTGGGCTTTAGTATGTGGCTTGGAGTGGGACCAAAAGGGACCAATAAGACATTAGCTCCAATGGGCCTTGGGCTCTTCTGTCAACTCTTGACAAGTCCAAAGTTACCATTAACTATATTTAATACCACTATATAAATATAGTTGCTGTCTAGGCCTTATTTATAAATTATATCCCAAGACTTTATTATGCATGCAACCCCTTCATAAAATATATGTAGTAATACAAAGTCATGAATATAGACTGCCACTTTATAAATTACTACATCTTATCCTTGAGTACCCGGTTTAATCTTTTAAAGTTATTCAACATATATTTATGAAATCCAATTTCATAAATATATACTTTAGTAACTTCTTACCAAAGTAGTTAGGCCTAACTCTCAAAATAACTGAACCTATTAAACTTATCTCAAGGGAATATTTCATATCTCCGTTAACAAATTATGAATTCCATCTTGAGAATATGTGTTCCATCAACATTAAATGTGGCTACCCAACATACTGAGGTTTTGACCATTACCTTAGATCTCACTCATGATATATTAAAGCAACCTACATTTCATGATCAGGTCCATTATCCTCTCAGGATTAAGAGTTCATGTAAATAGAAGTCGTGAGATTTATTATTTAATTGACAGTCATTAGTGAAGGAAAAATTCTGGTTTTGTATCTCATACAAAACACATAGCGGAAGCAACAAACAAGGATCTATTTCATTCATGATTGATAACGTGCACTATGTAAATTTCAGAATTTAAGAACAAGATGGCGTACCTTAGTGTGGAGAAATTCAAAATAAAGATTAGAAGCACTTGGGAACACTTTTAATCTTCACTCCAATTCCACTTTACGCCCAAGATGTGTGGTCTCTCAATCAGTTTTTCAAGGGAGAATGAAAGTGTGTCTCACACTCTCTCACACACCGTTTCTTATTTGTTTTCTTTCTCTCTAATAAAAATTCTGTATGTTTCTCCCTTTATAACTAACTGATTATCTAATTGGATTGGCCTATTAGGCCTTTCCAATTGGGCTTTAGTATGTGGCTTGGAGTGGGACCAAAAGGGACCGATAAGACACTAGCTTCAATGGGCCTTGGGCTTTTCCGTCAACTCTTGACAAGTCCAAAGTTACCATTAATTATATTTAATACCACTATATAAATATAATTGCACTCTAGGCCTTATTAATAAATTATATCCCAAGACTTTATTATACATACAACGCCTTTATAAAATATTCGTAGTAACACAAAGTCATAAATGTAGGCTGCCACTTTGTAAATTACTACATTTTATCCTTGAGTACCCGGTTTAATCCTTTAACGTTATTCATTATATATTTATGAAATTCAATTTCATAAATATATACTTTAGTAATTTCTTACTAAAGTGGTTAGGCCTAACTCTCTGAATAACTGAAACCATTAAACTTATCTCAAGGGAATATTTTATATCTCCATCAAGAGACTATGAATTCCATCTTGAGAATATATGTTCCATCAACACTAAATGTGGCTGCCCAACATACTGAGGTTTTGACCGTCACTTCAGATCTCACTCTTGATATATCAAAGTAACCTACACTTCATGATCAGGTCCATTATTCTTTCAAGATTAAGAGTTCATGCAAATAGAAGTCGTGAGATTTATTATTCAATTGACAGTCGTTAAAAGAATAATAAATCTCACAGCGGTCCTGTTCAATATGTCTTAACTCTTAAAACATATCAACATATCAACTAGAAGTCTCCACTTCCATGATCAAGACAAATCATCTTAGTTGATACGTTATAGTCTTCGCAGATGAAATGCCCAATTTCATCACCGACTACGAACTATAAATTCTGAGTTTACAAAGAACTTGTGATTTACATCTTCTGTGACTTTCACATAAATCACATACAATGCATCTCATGGACTATATGATAATGTCCCATATTCATGTTACCATTATTTTAGATAATAATAAAATAACTTTATCAATCACAATATTAAGTCATACATCATGTCATACATAATATCATACATAACATCATACAATAGGATTTAAGGGCACTAATCCTAATAATTAGGAGAATAATAAATCTCACAGAAGTCCAGTTCAATATGTCTTAACTCTGAAGACATATCAACATATTAACTAGAAATCTCCATTTCCATGATCAAGACAAATCATCTTAGTTGATACGTTATAATCTTCGCAGATGAAATGCCCAATTTCATCACCAATTATGAACTACAATTCTTAGTTTACAAAGAACTTGTGATTTATATCTTCTGTGACTTTTCACATAAAGCACATACTATGCATCTCATGGACTAAAAGATAATGTCTCATATGCATGTTACTATTATTTTAGATTACAATAAAAGAAATTTATCAATCACAATATTAAGTCATACATCATGTCATTCATAATATCATACATAACATCATACAATAGGATTTAAGGGCACTAATCCTAACAATCTCTTACTTTCCCTAAAGACTATTGTGTACTAATCTAACTCTCATTCCCTCCAAATGTGACTCGAAAGTCCTTTGAGGTAAGGTTTGGTAAATGGATCTGCTAGATTATTTGCACTTTCAATTTTTGCTACCGCTACATCTTCACGAGCAACAATGTCTCAAATGATGTGGTACTTCCTCTCAATGTGCTTTCCTTTCTTATAATTCTTTGGATCTTTGGAATATGCAACCGCTCTACTATTATCACAAAACAATGTTATGGGAACTTGCTCTATTCTTATAACACCAAGATCAGAAAGGAATTTCTTGAGCCAAGCAGCTTCCTTTACTGCTTCACAAGCAGCAATATACTCATCTTTCACGGTGGAGTCCGCAATACAAGATTGCTTAAAACTCCTCCAACTTATGGCTCCACCTCCCAAGGTGAAAACACATCCTAAAGTGGATTTTTTGAAATCTGGATCCTATTGAAAATCTGAATCTGTATAACCAATAGGAATCCAATCCTCACACTGGTAAACAAGCATATAATCTCTCGATCTCCTAAGATGCTTGAAAATATACTTTACATCTTGCCAATGTTTTAGTCTTGAATTTGAAAATAACGGCTGGCCATGCCAACTAAAAAACAAATATCAAGTCTAGTACAAAGTATGGCATACATGAGACTCCTGAAGGAAAAACTAGTTTTGTATCTCATACAAAACACATAGCGGAAGTAACAAACAAGGATCTATTTCATTCATGATTGATAATGTGTACTATGTAAATTTCAGAATTTAAGAACAAGATAGCGTACCTTGGTGTGGTGAAATTCAAAACCAAAGATTGAAGTACTCAGGAATACTTTTAATCTTCACTCCAATTCCACTTTACGCCCAAGATGTGTGGTCTCTCAATTAGTTTTCAAAGGGAGAATGAAAGTGTGTCTCACTCTCACATACACACCGTTTCTTATTTTTTTTCTTTAATAAAAATTCTGTATGTTTCTCCCTTTATAACTAACTGATTATCTAATTGAGCTGGCTTATTGGGTCTTTCCAATTAGGTTTTAGTGTGTGGCTTGGAGTGGGACCAAAAGGGACCAATAAGACACAAGCTCCAATGGGCCTTGGGCTTTTCCGTCAACTCTTGACAAGGTTAAAGTTACCATTAATTATATTTAATACCACTATATAAATATAATTGCACTCTAGGCCTTATTAATAAATTATATCCCAAAACTTTATTATACATGCAACCCCTTCATAAAATATTCGTAGTAACACAAAGTCATGAATGTAGACTGCCACTTTGTAAATTACTAAATCTTATCATTAAGTATCCAGTTTAATCTTTCAAAGTTATTCATTATATATTTATGAAATCCAATTTCATAAATATATACTTTAGTAATTTCTTACTAAAGTGGTTAGGCCTAACTCTCTGAATAACTGAACCCATTAAACTTATCTCAAGGGAATATTTTATATCTCCATCAAGAGACTATGAATTCCATCTTGAGAATATATGTTCCATCAACACTAAATGTGGCTGCCCAACATACTGAGGTTTTGACCATCACTTTAGATCTCACTTCTGATATATCAAAGCAACCTACACCTCATGATCATGTCCATTATTCTCTCAGGATTAAGAGTTCATGCAAATAGAAGTCGTGAGATTTATTATTCATTTGACAGTCGTTAGGAGAATAATAAATCTCACAGCGGTCCAGTTCAATATGTCTTAACTCTTAAAACATATCAACATATCAACTAGAAGTCTCCACTTCCATGATCAAGACAAATCATCTTAGTTGATACATTATAGTCTTCACAGATGAAATGCCCAATTTCATCACCGACTACGAACTATAAATTCTAAGTTTACAAAGAACTTGTGATTTATATCTTCTGTAACTAAATCACATACTATGCATCTCATGGACTATATGATAATGTTCAAATATTCATGTTACCATTATTTTAGATAATAATAAAATAACTTTATCAATCACAATATTAAGTCATACATCATGTCATACATAATGTTATACATAATATCATACATAGCATCATACAATAGGATTTAAGGGCACAAGTCCTAACAATCTCCCACTTGCCCTAAAGACTATTATGCACTAATCTAACTCCCATTCCCTCTAGATGTGACTTGAAAATCCTTTGAGGCAAGGCTTTGGTAAAAGGATTTGCTAGATTATTTTCACTTTCAATCTTTGCTACCACAATATCTCCACGAGCAACAATGTCTCAAATTATGTGGTACTTCCTCTCAATGTGCTTTCATTTCTTATGATTCCTTGGATCTTTGGATTGTGCAACCGCTCCACTATTGTCGCAAAACAATGTGATGGGAACTTGCTCCATTCTCATAACACCAAGATTAAAAAGGAATTTCTTGAGCCAAACAGCTTCCTTTGCTGCTTCACAAACAGCAACGTACTCAGCTTCCATGGTGGAGTCTGCAATACAAGATTGCTTAACACTCCTCTAACTTATGGCTCCACCTCCCAAGGTGAAAACACATCCTGAAGTGGATTTTCTAAAATCTAGATCTGACTGAAAGTCTGAATCTGTATAGCCAATGGGAATCAAATCCTCACAACGGTAAACAAGCATATAATCTCTCGTTCTCCTAAGATACATGAGAATATGCTTTACAGCTTGCCAATGTTTTGGTCCTGGATTTGATTGATATCGGCTGACCATGCCAACTAAATAACAAATATCTGGTCTAGTACAAAGCATGGCATACATGAGACTTCCCACTGCAGAAGCATAAGGAACTTGTCTCATCATATTTTCTTCCTCTTGAGTCTTAGGTCTTTGGTCATCAGACAGAGGAACTCCATGTCTAAAAGGAAGCAATCCTTTCTTGGAGTTTTGCATGCTAAACTGTTCTAGGATCTTATCTATATATCCAGCTTATGATAAGCCTAACATCTTATTCTTGCGATCTCGCCAAAGCTTGATCCCTAGAATAAAGTTAGCCTCACCCAAGTCCTTCATATCAAATTGGCTTGACAACCAAACTTTAATCGATGACATTACCCCTACATCATTCCCAATGAGTAGAATATTATCAATATAAAGCACTAGGAACATTACTACTTTGTCTCGATGTCTTTTGTACACACATGGTTCATCAAGATTTTGTTCAAAACCAAATGACTTGATTGCTTGATCAAATCTAATGTTCCATGACCTAGATGCTTGCTTAAGTCCATAAATGGACCTATTCAACTTGCATACCATATGCTCTTAGTTCTCTGCTATAAAACCTTCTGGTTGCATCATGTATATTTCTTCTTCAAGATTGCCATTAAGAAATGCAGTCTTGACATCCATTTGTCAAATCTCATAATCATAATGAGCAGCAATGGATAAGAGAAATTTGATAGATTTAAGCATGGCTACTGGCGAAAAAGTTTCATCATAATCAATACCTTCTTTTTGTGTATACCCTTTCGCCACTAGCCTTGCTTTAAAAGTTTCAACATTTCCATCTATCCCTCTCTTCCTCTTGTAAACCCATTTGCAACCAACAGGTTTAATACCGTTAGGCGCCTTTACAAGATCCCATACATGATTAGAATCCATAAAAACCAATTCAGATTTCATAGCTTGGACCCAATGATGTGCATCTATATCATTCATTGCTTCATCATAAGTGTAAGGATCTGATTCAGTCTCTTCTGAGATAGCCTTATAAGTTTCTCCCAAACCTATGAATCTTATAGGAGGCCGAACAATTCTCCCACTACGACGAGGTAGCTGTGTACTAGACATCTCATGAGTAGTATCTTGTGGTGTATCTAATACAGTCACATCATCCCTAGTTTCATCCATTGGTTGTTCAATTACAGGTTCATTCATTTCAGCCAAGACAACTCTACTTCTAGGAGTAAAATTATTCGTATAGTCCTTTTCCAAGAATTTGACATTTGTGCTAACAAACACTTTATTATCCTTATGACCATAGAATAAACCTCTAACTGTTCCTTTTGGATAACCTAAAAAAAATATCACTTCTATTTTAGACTGTAACTTGTCAGACTTTCCTTTCAACACATGTGCTGGATAACTCCAAATGTGGAGATGTCACATACTAGGCTTACGCCCATTCCACAACTCTACAGGTGTTTTAGGAATAGACTTCGAAGGTACTAAATTCAGAAGATACATTGCAGTATTTAAGGCACATCCCCAAAAAGAAATTGGTAGAGTCGAATAACTCAACATGGACCTAACCATATCTAAAAGAGTCCTATTCCTTCTTTCTACTACACCATTTTGTTGTGGAGTTCTAGGTGCAGTCAACTGGGATATAATCCCATTTTCAGTCAAGTAATCCTTGAAGTCACCAAAAAGGTATTCGCCACCTCAATCAGATCGAATGGCCTTTATGTGTTTACCCAATTGATTATCAACTTTAGCCTTAAACTCTTTGAACTTTTCAAAAGTTTTGGACCTCTGTTTCATTAGGTACTCATAACCAAATCTAGAGTAATCATCAGTGAAAGTAATGAAATACTCATAGCCACCTCTTGCTTGGATTGACATAGGACCACATACATCTGAATGTACTAGTTCTAGCGAATCTTGGGTTCTTCTACCCTTTGCATTAAAAGGCCGTTTGGTTATTTTACCTTCCAAACAAGATTCGCAAACTGAAAAACCATCAAAGTCCATGGGCTGTAAAAGTCCATCTTTGATTAGTTTTTGAATCCTACTTGAGTTAATATGACCTAAACGCAAGTGCCATAGATATGCATCACTAGTAGAAGGAAACTTTTTCTTTAATGATTTCACATGAAAGCTACTATCTAATTTAGAATTGTATAATTTATGCTTGTCAGGAGTTAAAATATAAAGACCATCCACAACATTGCTAGAACAGATAAACATTTTATCCTTCTTTATTACAACATTGTCTTTCAGGATAACACAATATCCATGTTTACTTAAGTAAGTTGCAGAAATTAAATTCCTACGAATATTAGGTACATACAAACAGTCTTCCAATATTAAAATTCTAGACTTAAAACATAAATTAAACACTCCAACAGCTTCAACTGGAATCTTGCTCCCATCAGCCAAAGTAAGAAATAGTTCTCCCTCATTCAACTTTCTGGTCTCCTGGAACCCCTGCAAAGAATTGTAGATACAATTAGTACAACCTGAATCCACACACCAAGAATCTGTTGGATTCTATACCAAACATATTTCAAGAAGAAATGAACTTTTCATACCCTTATTCTTAGCAGCCTTGAATATTGGACAATTCCTCTTCCAATATCCTTTCTCACCACAATGGAAACACTTTCCTTTGGTTTTCTTTCCTTTGTTGGCAACTCCTAAGGCAATTTGTTTACCATCTTTCTTAGTGAAGTCCTTCTTCTTCTTCTTACCCTTGCCTTTCGACTTAGGTTGAGAAGTAGAAGCTTCACCCACATTGGCTTCAACACTAGAAGTACCAAGGATGCCTTCCGCCGCCACTAACTCATTCATTAATTCAGACAAAGAATAAATCTTTTTGTTCATATTATAATTGAGTCTGAATTCCTTCAATGATTCTGGTAGTGACTGGAGTATCATAACCACTTGGGATTCTCCATCAATGTCGGCACCTAAAACTTCTAATGTGTTCAGATTAGCAATCATCCTAAGACAATGCTCCCTCACTGAACTTCCTGCAGCTATTTTGGTATTATAAATTTTCCTCATGGTTTCTTACCTTGCAGAATGGCCTTGCTAACCAAACATCTCCTTCAGACTATGTATTATGTCCGAAGCAAGTTCTACATCCTGCATTTGATGCTGTAGAACATTTGAAATAGATGCTAAGATGTAGCACTTTGCCATTTCATTAGATTTCTGCCAATGATCATATGGCTGTTTTTCCTCAAGAGGAGCATCTAATGAAGGAAAACTAGGACATGGTTGAGTAAGCACATATTTGTGCTCTTCAGCAGTAAGAACAATGTCCAAATTTCTTTTCCAGTCAACATAGTTGGATCCAGTCAGTTTGTTTTGGTTAAGAATAGAAACAAGTGGGCTAAATGATGCCATGATAAAATCTGAAAATAATAAACATGAATATAAGAAGTAAACTGGACATTATCAATTTAGCATATAAGCATATAATATGGAACCTTAATAAAACCATAAAATAATATATGCAACGACAACCCAATCCATGTCTATAATTCCTTGGTAGCAAGTTTATTATAAACACATTAATTGGTTGAGAACTATTCTCATTATTAGTTCTATCATGATAACTCTTATCAAATACTAACAATATACCGTATTACCTTTAGCCTCTAAGTAATAATGACATAGTTCCTTTGGGAGGTTAACATTACACTTAGTCTAGTATACACCATTATCTAGATTCATGTGTAGCCGCATTTCATCTCCCTTTTATAGTGTTTAAACTTGTAGTACCATGAAACAAAACACCCTCCTTTGGGATCGCGAGATATATACGCCAAGACGAGGTGTTTGTTCACACTACTTTAAATGGGTAAATTCAATCTTGTAGTACTTATGAAATAAACACCCTCCTTTGGGATCGCGAGGCATATACGTCAAGACGAGGTGTTTACCCACACCACTATGAACGGATAATAGAGGCCGTGAGATCCAACTCTTGTATCTCTCTCCCACTAGATATTTTAAATTAAAGGTTTTTAAGATAAAAAACCATAATAATGCTAGACACTTTGAAAACATAATCCTAATCTCATTAGGAATAAATTCCATAATCCTAGTAATAATATATACAAATATATATATATATAACGTAATATAAACTCATATTACATTATAAAACTATATTATATTATATATAATATAAACTCATATTATATATATTATATTATATCATAATATAATATACGGTTTCATATATGTAATATAAGATTATTACATTAAAATATATATATAACATATAGATTGCATGCCATCAAGGATTTGTACTCAAGCCAATCCTAATATCACTTCCTTCGTATGGGTTCATATATATATATATATATATATATATATATATATATATACTGATTGAAGGAAATACATGACTTACATGGAATCCTTATAAAGATAACCAACGTATACATGATGGCTAAGCCATGCAACAAGATTCAAGCTATGCATTAATATTCAATTCATGAAATGAATGCTAAGCGGTATATATATAACTGAATCACGCATTCAATACAATCCCACTTGCAATATATATACGGATTCAATATCCTTGGCAATGATAAAACACGGCACAATTGAATCCCACTTGCAATATATATATATATATATATATATATATATATATATATATATATATATATATATATATATACGGATTCAATATGGCATAAAGTGCTGAAACTTTAATGCATACGAACTCCATGAATATGAAAATCATGACACAGCACCATAACTTGATGCAGAAAATTGAAACACAAAAATAACGGTTTTCTTAAATTCTAAAATTCAATTACACGTTATACAATCATGATATGAAAACCTGGCTTTGATACCAATTGTTGGAATATCTGGTTTTGTATCTCATACAAAACACACAGCGGAAGTAACAAACAAGGATCTATTTTATTCATGATTGATAACATGCATTATGTAAATTTCAGAATTTAAGAACAAGATAGCGTACCTTGGTGTGGTGAAATTCAAAACCAAAGATTGAAGTACTCGGGAATACTTTTAATCTTCACTCCAATTCCACTTTTTGCCCAAGATGTGTGGTCTCTCAATCAGTTTTCAAAGGGAGAATGAAAGTTTTTTTTTCTTTCTCACATACACACCATTTCTTATATCTAAAAAAAAATTATGTATGTTTCTCCTTTTATAACTAACTAATTATCTAATTGGGCTGGCCTATTAGGCTTTTCCAATTGGGTTTTAGTGTGTGGCTTGGAGTGGGACCAAAAGGGACCAATAAGACACTAGCTCCAATGGGCCTTGGGCTTTTCCGTCAATTCTTGACAAGTCCAAAGTTTCCATTAATTATATTTAATATCATTATATAAATATAATTGTACTCTAGGCCTTATTAATAAATTATATCTCAAACTTTTATTATACATGCAACCCCTTCATAAAATATTCGTAGTAACACAAAGTCATGAATGTAGACTGCTACTTTGTAAATTACTACATCTTATCCTTGAGTACCTAGTTTAATCCTTTAAAGTTATTCATCATATATTTATGAAATCCAATTTCATAAGTATATACTTTAGTAACTTCTTACCAAAGTGGTTAGGCTTAACTCTCTAAATAACTGAACTCATTAAACTTATCTCAAGGGAATATTTTATATCTCCGTTAAGAGACTATGAATTCCATCTTGAGAATATATGTTCCATCAACACTAAATGTGGCTGCCCAACATACTGAGGTTTTGACCGTTACTTTAGATCTCACTCCTGATATATCAAAGTAACCTACACCTCATGATCAAGTCCATTATTCTCTCAAGATTAAGAGTTCATGCAAATAGAAGTCATGGGTTTATTATTCAATTGACAGTCGTTAGGAGAATAATAAATCTCACAGCAATCCAGTTCAATATGTCTTAACTCTTAAAACATATCAACACATCAACTAGAAGTCTCCACTTCCATGATCAAGATAAATCATCTTAGTTGATATGTTATAGTCTTCGCAGATGAAATGCTCAATTTCATTACCGACTACGAACTACAATTTTGAGTTTACAAAGAACTTGTGACTTATATCTTCTGTAACTAAATCACATAAATCACATACTATGCATCTCATGGACTATATGATAATGTCTAAATATTCATATTACCATTATTTTAGATGATAATAAAACAACTTTATTAATCACAATATTAAGTCATACACAATGTCATACATAATATCATTCATAGCATTATACAATAGGATTTAAGGGCACTAATCCTAACAATAGCTTTCTAGAATCTTGCTAAGGTAAGGGGTGAAACCCAACCATTTATTGGTATGTTCTTAACAATTATTTTATGATTTTAATGCTTATGTTATTATGTTTTTGTTTGATTTACTCATTTAGAAAAGTGTTCAATTTTGTATAATCATTTGATTTATCGTAGACTCTAGGCACGTTAAATGCTTAGAATTCCTTGCAAAAAAATTTATTAGATTTGTTTTTCCTAAAATCAATCAATTTCATGAAACTACCTTAGACAATTAATTTTTTGAGTTTTTATTGTTAAATTATCCGACTAAGATCATCCTTAATATGAAGTTTAGTTGAGTTATAAAATAAATATTGTTAAGACTACCAATAGATGTGTTGTGTGTGAATCCCCAAACCTTAGCACCTAAATATATTGTTATTTTCTCTCAATTTAAATTAACTTTACTAAACCATAAAAAATCTCTTCAATTAAACTTTATTATTTTACTTTTATTCCCTTGTGGTTTGCTAATCAATTCAATTTTCCTTGTGGATTCGACCTCGGACTTACCGAGTTTTACTTCACGACAATCCTACACTTGGGAGCATTATTTAAGTCGCAGCAAGTTTTTGGCGCCGTTGCTGGGGATTAGGCGATTAGAGAAGCATTTCACTTCGTTTGGAGATGTTTTTGGCATTAAATTTTTTTTCACATATTTGGTAATATTATTAGGATATGTGCCCTTAAATCCTATTGTATGATGCAATGTATGACATTATGAATGACTTCATGTTGTGATTAATAAAGTTGTTTTATTGTTATCTAAAATAATGGTAACATGAATATCGGGACATTATCATATAGTCCATGAGATTCATAGTATGTGATTTAGTCACAGAAGATATAAATCACAAGTTCTTTGTAAACTCAGAATTTTAGTTCGTAATCGGTGATGAAATTGAGCATTTCATCTGTGAAGACTATAACATATCAACTAAGATGATTTGTCTTGATCATAGAAATAGAGATTTCTGGTTGGTATGTTGATATGTTTTAAGCGTTAAAACATATTGAACTGGACCGCTGTGAGGTTTATTATTCTCCTAACGAATTTCAAATGAATAATAAATCTCACGACTTCTATTTACATGAACTCTTAATCCTGAGAGGATAATGGACCTGATCATGAAGTGTAGGTTGCTTTGATATATCAGAAGTGAGATCTATCCTAACGGTCAAAACCTCAGTATGTTAGGCAGCCACATTTAGTGTTGATAAAACATATATTCTCAAGATGGAATTCATAGTCTCTTAACGGAGATATAAAATATTCCCTTGAGATAAGTTTAATGGGTTCAGTTATTCAAAGTGTTAGGCCTAACCTCTGTCTGATGACCAAAGGCCTAAGACTCAAGAGGAAGAAAATACGATGAGACAAGTTCCCTATACTTCTGCTGTGGGAAGTCTCATGTATGCCATGCTTTGTACTAGACCGGATATTTGTTATTCAATTAGCATGATCATCCGATATCAATCAAATCCAAGACTTAAACATTGGCAAGCTGTAAAGCATATTCTCAAGTATCTGCAGAGAACGAGAGATTATATACTTGTTTACCGGTGTGAGGATTTGATTCCCATTGGCTATACAAATTCAGATTTTTAGTCGGATCTAGATTTCAGAAAATCTATGTCGGGATGTGTTTTCATATTGGGAGGTGGAGCCATAAGTTGGAGGAGTGTTAAGCAATCTTGTATTGATGACTCCACCATGGAAGCGGAGTATGTTGCTGCTTGTGAAGTAGTAAAGGAGGCTATTTGGCTCAAGAAATTCCATTCTGATATTGGTGTTGTGAGAATTGAGCAAGTTTCTATCACATTGTTTTGCGACAATAGTGGAGCAGTTGCACAATCCAAAGATCCAAGGAATCACAATAAAGGAAAGCACATAGAGAGAAAGTATCACATCATTCGAGACATTGTTGCTCATGGAAATGTGGTAGTAGCAAAGATTGATGGTGCAAAGAATCTAGCGGATCCCTTTACCAAAGCCTTACCTCAAAGGACTTTCGAGTCATATTTGAAGGAGATGTGAGTTAGATTAGTGCACAATAGTCTTTAGGGCAAGTGGGAGATTGTTAAGATGTGTGCCCTTAAATCCTATAGTATGATGCTATGTATGCTATTATGTATGACATGATGTATGACTTAATATTGTGTTTAATAAATTTTTATTATTATTATCTAAAAATAATGGTAACATGAATATTGGGACATTATCATATAGTCCATGAGATGCATTGTATGTGATTTATGTAATTTAGTCACAGAAGATGTAAATCACAAGTTCCTTGTAAACTCAAAATGTAGTTCGTAGTTGGTGATGAAATTGGGCATTTCATCTACGAAAACTATAACATATCAACTAAGATGATTTGTCTTGATCATGGAAATAGAGATTTCTAGTTGGTATATTGATATGTTTTAAGAGTTAAAACATATTGAACTGGACCGGTGTGAGATTTATTATTCTCCTAATGACTGTCAAATGAATAATAAACTCACGACTTATATTTGCATGAACTCTTAATCCTGAGAGAATAATGGACTTGATCATGAGATGTAGGTTGCTTTGATATATCAGGAGTGAGATCTAGAGTAACGGTCAAAACCTCAGTATGTTGGGCAACCACATTTAGTGTTGATGGAACATATATTCTCAAAATGAAATTCATAATCTCTTAACGGAGATACAAAATATTCCCTTAAGATAAGTTTAATGGGTTTGTTATTCAGAAATTTAAGCCTAACCACTTTAGTAAGGAGTTACTAAAGTATATATTTATAAAATTGGATTTCATAAATATATGATGAATAACTTAAAGGATTAAACCGGGTACTCAAGGATAAGATGTAGTAATTTACAAAGTGATAGTCTACATTCATGACTTTGTGTTACTACGAATATTTTATGAAGGGGTTACATGTACAATAAAATCTTGAGATATAATTTATAAATAAGGCCTAGAGTGCAACTATATTTATATAGTAGTATTGAATATAGTTAGTGATAACTTTGGACTTGTCAAGAACTGACAGAAAAGCCCAAGGTCCATTGGAGCTAGTGTTTTATTGGTCCATTTTGGTCCCACTCAAAGCCACACACTTAAGCCTAATTGAAAAGGCCTAAAAGGCCAGCCTAATTAAATAATTAGTTAGATACAAAGGAAAAAACATACAAAATTTTCTATAGAGAATTATAAGAACACTATTGCGAAATGGTGTAAGAAGTGTTAGACACTTTTTGACATTTTCCCTTCGGAACTGATTAAGAAACCACACATCTTGGGCGTTTAATGGAATCAGAGTAAAGATTGAAAGTGTTCCCAGTGCTTCTGATCTTCGGTTTTGAAATTCACCGCTCCAAGGTACACTCTCTTGTTCTCAAATTCGGAAACTTATATAGTACATGTTAACTTTTATGAATGAAGTAGATCCGTTATTTTTTCGTTGCGTATGTTTTTTATGCACTACAAACATGTATATTTCCATCACTTCTTGCGCGTAAAGTGGAATTGGAGTGAAGATTTAAAGTGTTCCCAAGTACTTCTAATCTTTTGTTTTGAATTTCACCATACCAATATACGCTCTCTTGTTCTTAAATTCTGAAATTTACATTGTTCATGTTATCAATCATGAATGAAATAGATCTGTGTTTGTTGCTTCCGCTGTGTGTTTTGTATGAGATACAGAACCAAATTTTCCAACAGCACTCTCACTAAATTGACCACATCCATGAGCACAATAGAAAAGAGTAAGTTTCCATCTCAACCACAACTAAACCCCTAAGGTCAATTTTGTGTTGATGATTATAGTTCTTCTGAAAATAAAGTGAGTCAGGTTAAATCTTTAACTACTCTTTGTAGTGAGAAAATTATTGAAAAAGATATTTCTAAAAGCAAAACACATTATGAATCTTCCAAAACAAAGAGTTGTGATGAAGTCCTTGAACCTAAATCTAAAGAAATTGAAAGGTGTCCTATCCTTGCTCCTTTTCCCTAAAGGTTGATTTCCCCTCAAAAAGTGAATCAAAATTTTAAAATCCTTGAAGTGCTTAAGCAACTTAAAGTGAAAATTCCTCTTTTGGATGACATAAAGCAAATTCCGTCATATGCTAAATTTTTTAAAGATTTGTGTACTGTTAAACGTAAGCTTAATGTATATAAGATGACATTTTTGATTAAATAAGTTAGTGCAATCATTCAAAACAATAGACCTCCTAAGTTCAAAGATCTAGGTTGTCCCATTATTTCATGTGTGATTGGTAATTCAAAAATAGAGAAAACTTTGCTTGATCTTGGGGTAAGTGTGAATATTTTGCCGTATTAAGTGTATGAACAATTAGGTCTAGGTGAGTTAAAACTCACTTCCATAATTTTACAACTTGCTGATCGATCTATGATTGTTCCAAAGGGTGTTGTTGAGGATGTTTTGGTTCAAGTGGACAAAATTTATTTTCCTGTTGACTTTATTATTTTGGACATGCATCCTAATTCTAATGTTAATTCTCAAATATCTATAATTTAAGGACGCCCATTTCTTACAACTTTTAATGCATTGATAAATTTTAAAAGTGGGGTTTTAAAATTATCTTTTGGCAATATTACCCTTGAGCATAATATTTTCAATACTTGTATGCAAACTAGGGATGAAGAGGATGTGCATGAAGTAACTTGATTAAAGCAATTTTTCAAGACCAAACATTAGAAACTTTTTCAGTCAATTCATGTGATTTTAACTTTGATGAGAATTTTGAAATTGCATACATTCATCGTCACTTGGAATCTGTATAGGAATTAGAAGCGAGCAATTAGAAATTGAAATACAAGGAGTTGCCACCTTGTGAGATAAAGTTGTTGCCATCTAGTGAGCAAGTACCTAAATGGAGTTGAAGCCCTGGCCAAATGATCTCAAGTATGCTTTTCTAGGAATTGATGAGACTATGGTAATATCTTTTGAACTTGACTACTAGCAAGAATGTAAGTTACTAAATGTTTTGAGTAAAAATAAGGGTGTCATAGGAAGGAACATGGCTAACATAAAAGGACTTAGTCCATTGGTTTGCACTCATAGGATTTATTTAAAGAACAATGACAAACCATCTAGGGAGACTAAACAAAATTTGTAAAAGATGATTAACCCAAATCGTAAGGATTGGTCTTTGAGGTGAATGATGCATTTTGGGCATACCGCACTGCCTATCAAAATATTCTAGGTATGTCTACCTATAAACTTTTTTATGGTAAAGCTTGTCACTTGCTTGTGGAATTCAAACATAAATCATATTAGGCAATAAAGATGTTTAACTTTAACTTAGACAAGGCTAGTTCATTAAGAAAATTGCAATTGAATGAGTTTGAAGAAATTTAGCATGATGCATGTGAGAACTCTAGGATTTCTAAATAAATAATGAAAGTTTTTCATGACAAACAAATTTAAAGGAAATCTTTTAAACTATCTCAAAAAGTTCTTTTGTATAATTCTAGGTTACATTGTTTCCCAAAAAATTGAGATCTAGATGGACTGGACTTTTCATTGTTAAAAGTGTTTTCCCCCATGGTGCCATAGAAATTGAAAATCATAAGAATGTTAACATATTTAAGGTGAATGGACAATGTCTTTAAGCCATTTCTTGAGAATTTTTCACAAGAGGAGGAATCCATTAATTTGGAGGATCCTATTTATCAAAACTTGCTGAGCAACTAGCATTAGTGTTTGTATCTTATTTTAGACTTTTTTTCTTTTTGTTATTTTGATTTCTAACCCTTTTTGCAAGTGTTAAATTTTTTTTTTGTTCATTTATGTTCATCTCTTTAAGGTACTCTCTGTAATCTTTACCCTTTATTGTTTTTCCTTGTTATCATTGAGGACAATGTAAGTTTTAGGTTGGGGGGTGGAAATTGAGATGATTTGCATTTGGCTTTATTTTATGTTAAAAAAAATTGGGTTGTTTTTAGTGATTTTTGTTTTTGTTTTTGTTCAATTTAAAAATAAATAAATAAATAAAGTGTTGCTTTAGCAAGATTTTTAAGTGAAAGTTCCTTATGCTACTATTGTTGGGGTTTATGCCCTAAAACCCAATTTATTGGCATGTATTTAATAATTAAATTGTTTAATTATATGAGACTATCTATAAATGAACTATAACATTATCATAGTCCATAAAATGCATTGTATGTGATTTATGTGAAAAGTCACAGAAGATATAAATTACAAGTTCTTTGTAAACTCAGAAGTTTAGTTCGTAGTCGGTGATGAAATTGGGCGTTTCATCTGCAAAGACTATAACATATCAACTAAGATGATTTGTCTTGATCATGGAAGTGGAGACTTCTAGTTGGTATGTTGATATGTTTTAAGAGTTAAGACATATTGAACTGGACCGCTGTGAGATTTATTATTCTCCTAACGACTGTCAAATGAATAATAAATCTCACGACTTCTATTTACATCAACTCTAAATCCTGAGAGAATAATGGACCTGATCATGAGATGTATGTCGCTTTGATATATCAGGAGTGAGATCTATTAGTTACGGTCAAAACCTCAGTATGTTAGGCATCCGCATTTAGTGTTGATGGAACATATATTCTCAAGATGGAATTCATAGTCTCTTAATGGAGATACAAAATATTTCCTTGAAATAAGTTTAATGGATTTAGTTATTCAGAGTGTTAGGCCCAACCACTTTAGTAAGGAGTTACTAAAGTATATATTTATGAAATTGAATTTCATAAATATATGACGAATAACATAAAGGATTAAACCGGGTACTCAAGGATTAAGATGTAGTAATCTTCAAAGTGGCAGTCTATATTCATGACTTTGGATTACTACGAATATTTTAATGAAGGGGTTGCATGCATAATAAAGTCTTGGGATATAATTTATTAATAAGGCCTAGAGTGCAATTATATTTATATAGTGGTATTAAATATAATTAATGGTAACTTTGGGCTTGTCAAGAGTTGACGGAAAAGCCCAAGGCCCATTGGAGCTAGTGTCTTATTGGTCCCTTTTGGTCCCACTCCAAGCCACACACTAAAACCCAATTGGAAAGGCCTAATAGGCCAGCCCAATTAGATAATCAGTTACTTATAAAGGGAAAAACATACAGAATTTTTTATTAATGAAATAAGAAACGGTGTGTGAAAGAGTGTGAGACACACTTTCATTCTCCCTTTGAAAAACTGATTGAGAGACCACACATCTTAGGCGTAAAGTGGAATTGGAGTGAAGATTAAAAGTGTTCCCAAGTGCTTCTAATCTTTGTTTTGAATTTCTCCACACCAAGGTACGCTATCTTGTTCTTAAATTCTGAAATTTACATAATGCACGTTATCAATCATGAAGGAAATAGATCATTGTTTGTTTCTTCCGCTATGTGTTTTGTATGAGATACAAAACCAGAATTTTTCCTTCAATTGGTATCAGAGCCAGGTTTTCATATCATGATTGTATAATGTATGATTGAATTTTAGAATTTAAGAAAAACCGTTATTTTTGTCTTTCAATTTTCTGTATCATTTGGATATAATGAAGAGAATTGCATCACTTGTATATATATATCCGTGTCTGCACAAGGATATAATGCTATTGAAGAGGAACCGTGTGTGATAATGGCGCAGAGGATACAGTTTTTTGAAATTCAAAACTGTCATGTGCGCGAACCATCATGGCACTAGTTCATATTCATTGCATGTTTTGGCTTATTCTCCTTTGTTTTTGTTCATACGGATTGCATGGCTTGGAATTTATCTCAAGGCTTAGACTTTGTTTCATGGCTTGGAATTCATTTCATGGCTTGGACTTATGTTGCATGGCTTGGCTTTTCAAGTACTCTTTTGTCTTGTATAAATAATGGCCATGGAAAAGTTGAATCCATGAATAAAGGATTCCTACCATCCGAAGGTTATGTGTGTTTATATATATATATATATATATATATAAAGTGTAATAAATATATATTACATATATTAATTTGTATATTATATTATATATAATATAATATGGATTTTTATATGTAATAAGGGTTTTTATTACGTTATATATATTTATATTTGTTAATGCTAGTTTAATGAAATTTATTCCTAATGAGATTAGGATTATATTTTTTCACGTGTCTAGCATTATTATGGTTCTTGATCTGCAAATCTTTGTTGATAAAATCAAAAAGTGTTTTTGATGGCAGAACAATAAAGATGTCAAAAACGGTTACTTGAAAATTCTGAAAAAATCAGTTTTGCGAGTCTCGATCGATCGAGAATTCCTTTCGACCGATCAAAGGCACTGAATTTTGAATTTTCACTTGTTTTTGACTAAGTGTTAAAACTTTAATAAAAGCAAGGCTATATGATTAATTTTATAGTCCTTAAAAGTTAAGGATATTTATTAATCATTATCTAACTAAAAGACCTACCAAGATCAAAGATGTTAGTTAAATAGAACTCTTAGTCCTAAATTGTTTTATGATTAAAAGTCCTTAATTTATTTTAATTAGAGGGTTTTAATGAGATTAAAATTCTAATTAAAAAGTTATATAGTTTCTAATAAGATTAGAATCTTTTATTTAGTAAATTAAGGAAAGAGTTCTATATAACTATTTTTTGATTCATTAGTATTTAAGAAATCCTAAATAGTTTAGGACTTCCATTTTAGTTAGTGATTCTAATGAGATTAGAGTCTTGAACAAGTGGAAGGTTATTAGTTGTGATGGGATCACAATAATTTAAGAAAAACCCAAATAACGAGTGGGAGTGCTTAAATAACCCTTTTATTAAGTTTATTGTAATGTGAATAAATACCTTGTCTTGACTTCGAGTCTTGCATTCCATGCGAAGGGTATTTACTTCACGGATTACAAGGTTAAACTTCTTTGTGATTAAGCAAATGTTCGTTACACTAAAGTGACGTGACTTAGTAACATCACATCGAATTTAAACAATTAAACACATTTGATGTGTAGGGTTAAATTTGTGATTAGATCACAATGTTTTTAGGACAATCCACTTGTTTTAAAATTTTTAGTGGGAGAGAGATACAAGGGTTGGATCTCACGGCCTCCATTGTTGGTTCATAGTAGTGTGAAATATATACTTTGTCTTTGCTTCGAGCTTAGCATTCCATGCGGAGAGTATTTATTTCATGGTACTACAGGATTGAATTTCTTGGTTTATAGTAGTTTGATCAAACATCTTGTCTTAGCCTCGAGCTTTGCATTCCATGCGGAGGGTGTTTTGTATCATGACACTACATAATAAACCTATTTAAGGGGGTGAAATATGGCTACACATGATTCTAGGCAATGGTGTACACTAGACTAAGTTTGATAGTATCCTCTATGCTGAGTTCTTGCTATTATCACTTAGAGGCTAAAGAAATAGCGGTAAATTATTTTGTTTGGTAAGAGTTACCATGATAGCATTAATAATGAGAGTAATTCTCGCCTGATCGTAGTGGTTGGTATTCACTCTATGCTGAGGAATATTAATTGCGGGATTAGGTTGTCGTTGCACCTAGTATAGTATGTTTTTCGGGTTTTATACTATATGGTTATGGATGCAAAATATAATGTCCCTGTAATTATGTTCATAGTCTCGAATTGAAGTTGCCATAAATTTTTGTTCTCTAACTATTTTTTTATTGAATCACATTAACTAAGATATAATTTTGGACATGGTACTTAAGGAGCTGAAGTACATTTATATGTTTCAATTTAGCATTATCATAATTTCCTATGCATGATGCATTGATGGAAGATGGCTTATGATATGATCATAATCTCCATTGAAATGCTAATATGTTACATTGGCTTTTATCTCAAATGTGCTACAGCATGAGATGCAAGACTTAGTACTAGACTTAGACTTTGTATTAAGTCTAAATGAGATGTTTGGTATGAAATATCGTGCTACTAGACGATATTTAATATAAGCCATATTGAGTGCCAAGAAAAGCTTAAGTAGTTCCAATTCTATATCATTTTATGAAAATATTTTCATTTTAAAATGAATTGGAATTCTTGGATGTAGAGATTAAATGTTAATCTCATATTTATATGATCCATAAGTCCATGTTAGAATCATTTGACCAATTTAGATTGTTTTGAAAATAAATTTCTTTTATATTATCTGAATTGATGAGTGAGTTCTACACAACGGAAGACATCCTAAAAGCTAAGGCTAGGATCAATATGATTTAATTCAAATTCTTAGCCTAGACCGAAAGGAAAAGGTGGTAAGAAGAGGAATTAAAATACCAAACAGTTGGGCAAGCTATTTGCCCTAGTAGTTGCCAAAAGGAAATTAGACTCAAAAGTATGACCAAAATGAAAGTGTTTCCATTTTGGTAAAGCTAAGTTTTGTCCATGATTGTTTTCTAGATGGAGATTTACATGTTTTACTTTTTAAAGAGAAAGTTTTCATCCTTTGGTATTGTATGTTTTTGGCACTTATGTCTAGATCTTATTAATCTAAATGATATTCAAGATTGGTGAAAGATGGGCTTTTAGAACCATTATTTGTTAAATTTTTAATCTATGAATTCTATTTAGAGGATAATATGATCTAGGGTTCCTTTATTGTAAATATAATATCAATGACTTCTTTAAGTCAGTGCATACATAAAGAAGGAATAAGACTATTTTAGAAATAGTAAAGTACATGATAAGTATTTCCATTTCCTTATTTCTTTTGGAGATATACTCTATGTATTACTATACATTTTCTAAAATTGATTTCAAAAGTTTGTTCCTAAGACATTTGTTAAATTGTGGATTAGGTAAAAACCTAGTATATGATACTTCCACTTTTGGGGATGTCCAGCACTTGTGCTAGAAAGGAAGTCTAACAAAATGAAATCAAAAGGTAGAAAAATGTGTGTTTATGTTGGGTATCCAAAAGGAATTTCAAAAGATTGTTTTGGTAGTCATAAAGAAGATAAGATGTTTGTAAAGTACAAATACAAAGTTCTTGATGATGACTATGTGAATAATCTTAAAGCTATACATAGAATCGTTCTAGAAGAAAAATGTCAGAATTTGTTGTAAGACAACTATGAAATACATTTAGAAATGAGATGGTTGTATTAGATACATCACAAGGAATTATTCTAGATATATAGCTAATACAACAATACAATATCGTAGTGGGAGGATTATCAATTATCAAATAAATTCATACTTTTGGAATAAACTTTTGAAGTCATTCCGCAAGGATATGAATTTGATCCTCGGTCCTACGTTGAGGCAATAGATGATATAAATATGGATTACTAGATCAAGGTTATGTAAATAGAATTAGATTCTATTTAAAGTCTAGAACTTGTAGAGGAGCTTAATGGCATTAAGCCTATTGTTCTCAAATAGGTCTACAAGAAAAATTGAGATTGATAGATTTGAAGGTGCAAACCTTCAAAGTCAAGATTAATGGTGAAAATATTTATTCAGAACGAAATGGTTCGACTATGAAAAGATTTTTTCACCAATAGTCAAGTTTGACTTTATCTAGATTCTCTTATCCATTATATTTCATTTGGATGAAATATGGCAATGGATATCAAGAAAGCTTCTTTTAGTAGCAATCTTGAGGAAGACATCTATATGATGTAACTAGACTTGTACATAGCAAAGAAACGGTAGTATTTAGATTGCAAGTTCCTTAAATTCCATTTAAGGATTAAAGCAAGCATCTAAATCATAAAATATTATCTTTGATCAAGAAATCAAATTGTTTGATTTTGATCAAATATTAAAAGGCCTTATGTGTGTATAGCTATATAGAATAATAAATTTCTTAATGTATGTTGATGACATTCTAATCATTTAGAATGATGTTGATTTATTGTCATCAATGTGTTTTTGGTTGTCTAGTCCTGTTTGATATAAAGTACTTGGGAAAGACTGGTCACATCCTAAGAATTAAACTTTGTTATAATTCAGAAATTAGGATGTTGGGTCTATCTTAAACTGCTTAAATAGATTAGATTCTAGCCAAGTATAGCATATAATACTTCAAGAAAGGATTCTTTCCTTTTAAGTTTGAAGTTCCTTTATATAGGATTGTGGTCCTAAGACATATAAAAGGAAGAGCATATTAAGACGGTTCCTTATATCAAATAGATAGGAAGTCTTTATGCTATATTACATGCTAGGCTAAATATCTATTTTACGGTGGGCATAGTAAGCAAATATCAATTGAATCAAAGATCACTTAATTTAGTGGGAGTAAAGCATATACTCAAATATCTTATGGGAATAAGGTGTTATATGCTTGTCCACAGAAGTGAAGTTTTGATCATTATTGGATGTGCAAATACTGATTTGTAGTTTGATTGTAATTCATGAAGTTGGACTTCAAGATATGTGTTCATCCTTGGTAGTGAAGATACACATTATGAAGTTGAACTTCAAGATATGTGTTCACTCTAGGTGGTGAAGATACACATTAAGTGTAAATTATATCTTCTCATTAGAGAGATATGAGTACATGAGAAATAGTAGTAGTAGAAAAGATAATTTATGCAATAAATTTGACTGTAACTTATTTCCAAGCCTTGCCTTAGAGTGATTATGAATTAATCTAAAGGGAAATAAGTGTCAGATATATGATAAATTGTCTTTGAGGGCAAGTGGGAGATTGTTGGGGTTTATGCCCTAAAATCCAATTTATTATCATGTATTTAATAATTAAATTGTTTAATTATATGAGACTATCTATAAATGAACTATGACATTATCATAGTCCATGAAATGCATTGTATGTGATTTATGTGAAAAGTCACAGAAGATATAAATCACAAGTTCTTTGTAAACTCAGAAGTTTAATTCGTAGTCAGTGATGAAATTGGGCATTTCATCTGCAAAGACTATAACATATCAACTAAGATGATTTGTCTTGATCATGGAAGTGGAGACTTTTAGTTGGTATGTTGATATGTTTTAAGAGTTAAGACATATTGAACTGGACCGCTGTGAGATTTATTATTCTCCTAACGACTGTCAAATGAATAATAAATCTCACGACTTCTATTTACATCAACTCTAAATCCTGAGAGAATAATGGACCTGATCATGAGATGTATGTTGCTTTGATATATCAGGAGTGAGATCTATTAGTTACGGTCAAAACCTTAGTATGTTGGGCATCCGCATTTAGTGTTGATGGAACATATATTCTCAAGATGGAATTCATAGTCTCTTAATGGAGATACAAAATATTCCCTTGAAATAAGTTTAATAGATTTAGTTATTCAGAGTGTTGGGCCCAACCACTTTAGTAAGGAGTTACTAAAGTATATATTTATGAAATTGGATTTCATAAATATATGACGAATAACATAAAGGATTAAACCGGGTACTCAAGGATTAAGATGTAGTAATCTTCAAAGTGGCAGTCTATATTCATGACTTTGGATTACTACGAATATTTTAATGAAGGGGTTGCATGCATAATAAAGTCTTGGGATATAATTTATTAATAAGGCCTAGAGTGCAATTATATTTATATAGTGGTATTAAATATAATTAATGGTAACTTTGGGCTTGTCAAGAGTTGACGGAAAAGCCCAAGGCCCATTGGAGCTAGTGTCTTATTGGTCCCTTTTGGTCCCACTCCAAGCCACACACTAAAGCCCAATTGGAAAGGCCTAATAGGCCAACCCAATTAGATAATGAGTTACTTATAAAGGGAAAAATATACAGAATTTTTTATTAGTGAAATAAGAAACGGTGTGTGAGAAAGTGTGAGACACACTTTCATTCTCCCTTTGAAAAAATGATTGAGAGACCACACATCTTGGGCATAAAGTGGAATTGGAGTGAAAATTAAAAGTGTTCCCAAGTGCTTCTAATCTTTGTTTTGAATTTCTCCACGCCAAGGTACGCTATCTTGTTCTTAAATTCTGAAATTTACATAGTGCACGTTATCAATCATGAATGAAATAGATCATTGTTTGTTGCTTCCGCTATGTGTTTTGTATGAGATACAAAACCAGAATTTTTCCTTCAACTTCTATCTAAAGAATTCCATTGTTTTTCATGCTCAACTATTATGCACATGCACTTTAGCCGCATGAACATGTTTCTTGTTTAAGAGATAAAGATGACTTTGAAAGTTTTGAAAATAAAATGTAGAGACTATAACCTAAGTGAGTTCTTGAACCATTCATTTGTTTAGAGGGTTATTTTCTTTTGATCTTATTTTTCATTTGAAAGCACATAATTTTGTTGTTGCTTAGTCTCATTATTCTTTTATTTGAACAAATGTTAAGAATTCATCAATTTTATGCCACACTTGAATATGTTAAAGTTATGGATTTTGAAGAACTATCACAATACTTGGAGATGATTTTAGGCCATCTTTATTAATTTTGAGCCTTTATTATTTTCTTTCTTGATACATGAATGAATGCAATCAAATTTTCTTATTGCGGTAAATTTGTGGTGAAATAATTGGAAGAAAAGGAGGACTCATTCAAAAAAAAAAAAGTCATAAATAGAAAATGAAAAATGTTGAAAAAAAAAAGAATGTGAAAGAGGGAGAAATAGAGAATGAATTTGTTGATAAAATTTTGAAGAAAAAGAGAGAAAGTGAAAGTACAATATTCAAGAAACTTGAGAGGATAAATTAGTTGTCATATACTCAAAAGAAGTTATATCTCTAATTATTCTTGGGAACACTTTTTATTTTTTTACCTATACCCTTTGTTCTAAATTCCTTCTCTTTACCTTACATTATGTCCCAATGAAAGTCCAACTTGATCTTAAGGAAGTTATGGTTTGAATCTTGACATGACTAATCAATGTGTGTGGTGTAATATTCTTAGTGTTTGGCATCCTTTCATGAGACTATAAATGTCTTTTATTCTACTTCACCGTTCTTTATCTTATTTATATGTGAGATATTAGTCTTTGTTCTACATTATTTTGCTCACATATGTTTGAAAGTGTTACACCCTTTTCGAAGTAATTTTATTTGTTGAGTGTTAACAATTGTGAGATTTGAGTTGAAGCATAACTTTGGATAGAAATTTAGCCTTCTTCTAGAAAGGTCCGCGAGTGCTACCTTGGTGGAATGCCTCATTGAGAGGTCGTCGGATACTACTCACACCTTTCATATTGCTAAGTGGGAGATGATGGTGACTCCTTACGACTTCTACCTCATAAATGGCCTTAGCTTCGAAGGGGGCCATCATCAACTTGGACGGCGTGTCGGGCATCTAACTGAGTCTTGACATGTTAGAGAGGAAGTACTCCACTGAGACCATTCGCTACTTCGACTTGGTGTTGGATTACATGCTTCTCTCATAAAGGACTATGGAGGAGTGTGTTCATATGGCTAGGGCTTTCCTACTACACTTGTCGGGAGCTTACCTTTTCGCCAATGGACGACATACGGTGTCCTTAAGGTGGTTGACCCTCTTTCAGAACTTTGGAGATGCATAGAAGGCTAACTGGGGGCAGGCATTTCTTGTGGCAGCTTGTGGGGCTTTGGAAGCTTCTTAAAGTTAGTTCTCTTTCCATTCCTTACATTTTCATTTGTAGCTTGTAGTCTTGCGAATTGCATTATCTTGCAAACTATCATCTTACGAACTGTCATCTTGCATACTATCATCTACATCTAACCTGTGGCTTGTGTTTCTTTTTTCAGCAATGGGTGGTTAGGTATGGCCTCATAAACCCACGCACCGATCTTAGTCTGAGGGAGTTCCTTCGATTGAAGGCCTACCTTGCTAGGTTGACTACGAATGAGGTAAGTTGAAGAGTTCCAGTTTTTCATGTTTCTCCTTGCATTTCTGTTAAGATACCCTTCTTCTAACCTTGAGATCACCCGACCTTTTAAAGGAGCGGGCTTGAGAGCCTTATACGTGAAGAAGAGGGTGCGATGCTAGTTGGTGGGTAGGGATGACTTATAGATTCCAATGGACCCTCCTGAGTTCATGCTTGCCCCACACTATGACTGATGCTGAGTACAACTCATAGGGGAGTGGTGTTCCCTGCGCCGAGCAGCTTCTTGAAGGACTAGACTACAAGGAATTCAACATCACCCACGTCATGCCTTCCCTTACTACTTACCTGTATGCTCAATCATTTTTTCTTCTCTTCTTTTTCCTTTACCTTGTTTGTCATGAATTCTAATGGTGGAAAACAGTAACAGGAGGAGCCTACTGCTGGTGAGCTCATTGACCCTCCACATCTCCCTTGGAAGGTCTATGCTTATAGCCCCAATGGCTTTGCCCGGAAGCGCGTTGTGCCCTATAATCCTAATGTCATGGGCCATCATTTTCCTCCCAACACCCGAGCGTTGAGTTCTTCCTTCCTTTTATTCTTTCTCTTTTTGCCATTTCTCTCTTTTTGGTTTGGTCATGAACCATTCTTTCTTTGAATTGCAGCCCATTATCCAAGAGCATGAGGAGTTGGTATGGTTGGCTGGGAATCTCAAGCTGGAGGTGACCAACTATTCAAGGAGTTTGTACGGTCCTAGAGGGGCGGCTCACTCGGGCGATGGTGATGATGATGATGATGATGACAGTGGTGAGGATGAGGATTCAGATATGACTCCTAGTTACCAACCGAGGAAGAAGTGACACCATTAATTACCTGCAGTTCAAGACATATAGGAATACAACTCACAACTTTCTATTCTTCTTCTTTTTTTCTTTTTTTTTTTTGCTTTCATTGTTTTTTATTTCCTTTAGCAAACATTTGGATTTAGTTTAAGACAAAGAATTGTATTTAAGAACATCTTTTTACATTTATGCTTTTAATTAGGACTAGCACTTAATTTACAAGATATATGGTTAATTGTATGCTTCTATACAACATCTTCTTTGATGCTTCAAATCTTATGCTTAGAATATGCTTTGGATGATCCTTTAGGTTGTAGGAACCCTAGGATTTCTTTGGAGTGCAAAATCATACTTAAAATAGGGGAGAATAGGCTTCTACCATGTTAGGATTAGTACCCTTAAATCCTATTGTACGATGCTATGTATAATATTATGTATGACATTATGTATGACATGATGTATGACTTAATATTGTGATTGATAAATTTGTTTTATTGTTATCTAAAATAATGGTAATATGAATATTGACATTATCATATAGTCCATGAGATGCATAGTATGTGATTTAGTCACAGAAGATATAAATCACAAGTTCTTTGTAAACTTAGAATTGTAGTTCGTAGTCGATGATGAAATTGGGCATTTCATCTCCGAAGACTATAACATATCAACTAAGATGATTTGTCTTAATCATGGAAATGGAGATTTCTAGTTGTTATGTTGATATGTTTTAAGAGTTAATACATATTGAACTGGACCGCTGTGAGTTTTATTATTTTCCTAACGACTGTCAAATGAAGAATAAACTCACAACTTATATTTACATGAACTCTTAATTCTGAGAGGATAATGAACCTAATCATGAAGTGTAGGTTGCTTTGATATATCAGGAGTGAGATCTAAAGTTACAGTCAAAACTTTAGTATGTTGGGCAACCACATTTAGTGTTGATGGAACATATATCCTCAAGATGGAATTCATAGTCTCTTAACGGAGATATAAAATATTCCCTTGAGATAAGTTTAATGAGTTCAATTATTCAGAGAATTAGGCCTAACCACTTTAGTAAGGAGTTACTAAAGTATATATTTATGGAATTGGATTTCATAAATATATGATAAATAAATTTAAAGGATTAAACCGGATACTCAAGGATAAGATGTAGTAATCTACAAAATGGCAGTCTACTTTCATGACTTTGTATTATTACAAATATTTAATGAAGGGGTTGCATGTACAACAAAAACTTGGGATATAATTTATGAATAAGGCCTAAAGTGCAATTATATTTATATAGTGGTATTAAATATAATTAATGGTAATTTTAGACTTGTCAAGAGTTGACAAAAAAGCTCAAGGCCCATTGGAGCTAGTGTCTTATTGGTCATTTTTGGTCCCACTCCAAGCCACACACTTAAGCCCAATTGGAAAGGCCCAAAAGGCCAGCCCAATTAGATAATCAGTTAGATACAAAGGGAGAAACATACAGAATTTTCTAAAGTGAACATCAAGAACACTATTGTAAATTGGTTTATGTGAGTGTTAGACACTTTGACATTCTCCCTTTGTAAAATGATTGAGAGACCATACATCTTGTATGTTAGTGGAATTAGAGTGAAGATTGAAAGTGTTCCCAAGTGCTTCTGATCTTTGATTTTGAAATTCACAGCTCTAAGGTACACTCACTTATTCTCAAACTCTGAAATTTATATAGTACATGTTAACTTTTATGAATGAAGTAGATCCGTTATTTTTCCCGCTGCATATATTTTGTATGCGATACAAACATGTTATTTTCCATCAAATGGTATCAGAGTGGTCTTCATTTCACATCTGTTTAACATTTTTAGAGTTTTGGAATTATAGACAATAGTTTCATGTTGTTAGAAATTAGTTTTCTGCATGGTTGTTGAAATTATTGTTTGATAAAAACTGATTTTGATGTTATGAAGTTGTTTAATTCTTTAGTTTAAGTATGTTAAACTGAACTTTAAGGCTATAGCATCAATGTACTTCAATTTTAATATCAATTTATGTTCATTATGATCATATGATTGTTGTTTTGTTCATGAAAACATTTAAAAACCATCTTAGAAAAATTCTGGAAAATTTGAAATTCACGATGCTCGATCAATCGAGCATCAATCAAGTTGGCAGAATTTTTCTCGATCGATCAAGGATCTGTCGAGCATCGATCGAGCTTCGTGGAACTATTTCGTGATCGATCGAGAATCTATCGAGGATTGATCGAGCATCTAGAACTTTTCTCGATCGATCGAGCATCTATCGAGGATCGATCGAGAACTGTGGATCCAGAATTTTCTGTAAGTGTTTTTAACATATATTAAAGAGCAAGGCTGTGTGTAATTAGATTATGCATGTTTTATATTTAAAAACATTTATTTTAAAACATCTAGCAGGAGAGAGATACAAGGGTTGGATCTCACGGCTTCCATTGTTGGTTCATAGTAGTGTGAAATATGTACTTTGTCTTTGCCTCGAGCTTAGCATTCCATGCGAAGAGTATTTATTTCATGGTCCTACAAGATTGAATTTCTTGGTTTATAGTGGTTTGATCAAACACCTTGTCTTAGCTCCGAGTTTTGCATTCCATGCGGAGGGTGTTTCTATCATAGTACTACAAAATAAACCTGTTAAAGGGATGAAATGTGACTACACATGATTCTAGACAATGGTATATACTAGACTAAGTATTATTGTATCCTCTATGTTGAGTTATTACTTTTATTACTTAGAGGCTAAAGGTAATACAACATATTATTAGTGTTTGATAAGGGTTATCATGATAGCACTAATAATGAGAATAGTTCTTAATTAACCATAGTATTTAATGTTCACTCTATGCTGAGAGATATTGGATATGGGATTGGGTTGTCGTTGCATATATTTTATTATGGTTTTATTAAGGTTACATACTATATGTTCATATGCTAAATTGATAATGTCCAGTTTACTTATCATATTCATGTTTATTATTTTCATATTTGAACATGGCATCATTTAGCCCACTTGTTTCTATTCTTAATCAAAACAAACTGACTGGATCCAACTATGTTGACTGGAAAAGAAATTTGGACATTGTTTTAACTGCTGAAGAGTACAAATATATGCTTACTCAACCATGTCCTAGCTTTCCTTCATTAGATGCTCCTCTTGAGGAAAAAAAATGATATGATCGTTGGTAGAAATCTAATGAGATAGCCAAGTGCTACATCCTAGCATCTATTTCAAATATTCTACAGCATCGAATGCAGGATGTAGAACTAGCGTCGGACATTATGTAAAATCTGAAGGAGATGTTTGGTGAGTAAGGCCGTTCGGCAAGGCAAGAAACCATGAGACAAATTTATAATACCGAAATGGCTGAAGGTACTTCAATTAGGGAGCATTGTCTTACAATAATCTCTAATCTGAATACTTTGGATGTTTTAGGTTCCGACATTGATGGAGAATCACAAGTGAATATGATACTCCAGTCACTACCAGAATTATTCAAGGAATTCAGACTGAATTATAATATGAACAAAAAGATTTTTTCTTTGTCTGAATTAATGAATGAGTAGTGGTGGCGGAAGGCATTCTTGGTACTTCTAGTGTTGAAGCCAATGTGGGTGAAGCTTCTACTTCTCAACCTAAGTCAAAAGGCAAGGGTAAGAAGAAGAAGAAGAAGAAGAAAGACTTCACTAAGCAAGAGGGTAAGCAAATTGCCTTAGGGGTTACCAACAAAGGAAAGAAGATCAAAGAAAAGTGTTTCCATTATGGTGAGAAAGGACATTGGAAGAGGAATTGTCCAAAGTTCAAGGCTGCCAATAATAAGGGGATGAAAAGTTCATTCCTCATTGAAATATGTTTAGTAAAAAATCCCATAGATTCCTGGTGTGTGGATTTATGTTGTACTAATCATATCTACAATTATTTGCAAGGGTTCCAAGAGACCCAAAAGCTTCATGAAGGGGAATTGTTTCTTACTTTGACTGATGGGAGTAGGATTCCGGTTGTAGCTGTTGGTGTTGTTAATTTGTGTTTTAAGTCTAGGGTTTTAATATTGAAAGACTGTCTTTATGTACCTAATGTTCGTAGGAATTTAATTTCTACAACTTATTTAGGTAAAGATAGATATTGTGTTATCCTTAAAGATAATGTTGTAATAAAGAAGGGTAAAGTATTTATCTGTTCTGGCAATATTGTGGATAGTCTTTATATTTTAACTCCTGATAAGCATTAATTATATAATCCTGAATTAGATAATAACTCTCATGTAAAATCATTAAAGAGAAAGTTTCCTTCTACTAGTGAAGAATATCTTCGGTACTTGTGTTTGGGTCATATTAATTCAAACAGAATTCAAAGACTTATCAAAGATGGACTCTTAGGGCCATGGACTTTGATGGTTTTCCAATTTGCGAATCTTGTTTGGAAGGTGAAATGACCAAACGACCTTTTAATGCAAAAGGTAGAAGGGCCCAAGATTTGCTAGAACTAGTACATTCAGATGTATGTGGTCCTATGTCAATCCAAGCAAGAGGTGGCTATGAGTATTTTATTACTTTCATTGATGATTACTCTAGATTTGGTTATGTGTACCTAATGAAACGGAAGTTCGAAGCCTTTGAAAAGTTCAAAGAGTTTAGGGCTGAAGTTGAGAATCAGTTAGGTAAACACATAAAGGTCATTCGATCTAATCGATGTGGCGAATACCTTCTTGGGAATTTCAAGGATTACTTGACTGAAAATGAGATTATATCCCAGTTAATTGCACCTGGAACTCCACAACAAAATGGTGTAGCAGAAAGAATGAATAAGACTCTTTTAGATGTGGTTAGATCCATGATGAGTTATTTGACTCTACCAATTTCCTTTTGGGGATATGCCATAAATACTGCAATGTATCTTCTGAATTTGATATCTTCGAAGTCTATTCCTAAAACACCTGTAAAGTTGTGGAATGGGTGTAAGCCTAGTATGAGACATCTCTATATTTGGGGTTGTCCAACACATATGTTGAAAGGAAAGTCTGACAAGTTACAGTCTAAAACAAAAGTGGTTTTCTTTGTAGGGTATCCAAAAGAAACTATTGGAGGTCTATTCTATAGTCATAAAGATAATAAAGTGTTTGTTAGCACAAATGTAAAATTCTTGGAAAATGACTATATGAATAATTTTACTCCTAGAATAAAAGTTGTCTTTGCTGAAATGAATGAATATGTAATTAAATAACCAATGTTTGAAGCTAGGGATGATGTGGTTGTATTAGATACATCACAAGATACTACTCATGAAATATCTAGTACACAGGTGCCTCGTCGTAGTGGGAGAATTGTTCGGCCTCCTATAAGATTTATAGGTTTGGGAGAAACTTACGAAGCTATCTCAGAAAAGACTAAATTGGATCCTTATACTTATGAAGAGGCAATGAATGATATAGATACACATCATTGGATCCAAGTTATGAAATCAGAATCAGATTCTATGTATTCCAATCAAGTTTGGGATCTTGTAGAGGCGCCTAACGGCATTAAACCTGTTGGTTGCAAATGAGTTTACAAGAGGAAGAGAGGGATAAATGGAAAAGTTGAAATCATTAAAGCAAGACTAGTGGCGAAAGGGGATACACAAAAAGAAGGCATTGAATATGATAAAACTTTTTCGCTAGTAACCATGCTTAAATTTATCAGAATTTTCTTATCCATTACTGTTCATTACGATTATGAGATTTGACAGATGGATGTCAAGATTGCATTTCTTAATGGCAATCTTGAAGAAGAAATCTACATGTTGCAACCGGAAGGTTTCATAACAAAGAACCAAGAGCATATGGTATACAAGTTAAAAATGTCCATTTATGGACTTAAGTAAGTATCTAGATCATGGAACATCAGATTTGATCAAGCAATTAAGTCATTTGGTTTTGAACAAAATCTTGATGAACCATGTTTGTACAAAAGACATCAAAATAAAGTAGTAATGTTCCTAGTGCTTTATGTTGATGATATTCTACTCATTGGAAATGATATAGGAGTAATATCATCGGTTAAAGTTTGGTTGTCAAGCCAATTTGATATGAAAGACTTGGGCGAAGCTAACTATATTCTAAGGATCAAGCTTTGGCGAGATCGAAAGAATAGGATGTTAGGTTTGTCACAAGCTGGATATATAAATAAGGTTCTAGAACGGTTTAGCATGCAAAACTCTAAGAAATGATTACTTCCTTTTAGACATGGAGTTCTTCTGTCTGATGACCAAAGGCCTAAGACTCAAAAGGAAGAAAATATGATGAGACAAGTTCCCTATGCTTCTGCTGTGGGAAGTCTCATGTATGCCATGCTTTGTACTAGACCGGTAAGTCTTATTCAGTTGGCATGATCAACCGATATCAATCAAATCCAGGATCTAAACATTGGCAAGCTGTAAAGCATATTCTCAAGTATCTTAGGAGAACAAGAAATTATATGCTTGTTTACCGATGTGAGAATTTGATTCTCATTGGCTATACAGATTCAGATTTTTAATCGAATCTAGATTTCAGAAAATCCACATCGAGATGTGTTTTCACCTTGGGAGGTGGAGCCATAAGTTGGAGGAATGTTAAGCAATCTTGTATTGCTGACTCCACCATGGAAGCCGAATATGTTGCTGCTTGTGAGGCGGCAAAGGAGGCTGTTTGGCTCAAGAAATTCTTTTCTGATCTTGGTGTTATGAGAATTGAATAAGTTCCTATTACATTGTTCTGTGACAATAGTGGAGTGGTTGCACAATCCAAGGATCCAAAAAATCACAAGAAAGGAAAGCACATAGAAAGAAAGTACCACATCATTCGAGACATTGTTGCTCGAGGAGATGTGGTTGTAGCAAAGATTGATGGTACAAAGAATCTAGCGGATCCCTTTACCAAAGCCTTACCCCAAAGGACTTTCGAGCCACATTTGGAGGAGATGGCAGTTAGATTAATGCACAATAGTCTTTAGGGCAAGTGGGAGATTATTAGGATTAGTGTCCTTAAATCCTATTGTACGATACTATATATGATATTATGTATGACATTATGTATGACATGATATATGACATGATGTATGACATAATGTATGACTTAATATTGTGATTGATAAATTTGTTTTATTATTATCTAAAATAATAGTAACATGAATATTGAGACATTATCATATAGTCCATGAGATGCACAGTATGTGATTTATGTGAAAAGTCACAGAAAATATAAATCACAAGTTCTTTGTAAACTCAGAATTGTAGTTCGTAGTCGGTGATGAAATTGGGCATTTCATCTGCGAAGACTATAACATATCAACTAAGATGATTTATCTTGATTATGGAAATGGAGATTTCTAGTTGGTATGTTGATATGTTTTAAGAGTTAATACATATTGAACTAGACCGCTGTGAATTTTATTACTCTCCTAACGACTGTCAAATGAATAATAAACTCACAACTTATATTTACATGAACTCTTAATTCTGAGAGGATAATGGACTTGATCATGAAGTGTAGGTTGCTTTGATATATCAAGAGTGAGATCTAAAGTTACGGTCAAAACCTCAGTATGTTGGGCAACCACATTTAGTGTTGATGGAACATATATTCTCAAGATGGAATTCATAGTCTCTTAACGAAGATACAAAATATTCCTTTGAGATAAGTTTAATGGGTTCAGTTATTCAGAGAGTTAAGCCTAACCAATTTAGTAAGAAGTTACTAAAGTATATATTTATGGAATTGGATTTCATGAGTATATGATAAATAATTTTAAAGTATTAAACCGGGTACTCAAGGATAAGATGTAGTAATCTACAAAGTGGCAGTCTATTTTTATGACTTTGTATTACTACGAATATTTTATGAAGGAGTTGCATGTACAATAAAGTCTTGGAATATAATTTATAAATAAGGTCTAGAGTGCAATTATATTTATATAATGGTATTAAATATAATTAATGGTAACTTTGGACTTGTCAAGAGTTGACAGAAAAGTCCAAGACCCATTGGAGCTAGTGTCGTATCGGTCTCTTTTGGTCCCACTCCAAGCTACACACTTAAGCCCAATTGGAAAGGCCCAAAAGGCTAGCCCAATTAGATAATCAATTAGATACAAAGGGAGAAACATACAGAATTTTCTAAAGTGAATATCAAGAACACTATTATGAAGTGGTGTATGTGAGTGTTAGACACTTTGACATTCTCCCTTTGTAAATTGATTGAGAGACCACACATCTTGGGAATTAGTGGAATTAGAGTGAAGATTGAAAGTGTTTTCAAGTGCTTCTGATCTTTGATTTTGAAATTTACCGCTCCAAGGTACACTCTCTTGTTCTCAAACTCTGAAACTTATATAGTACATGTTAACTTTTATGAATGAAGTAGATCCGTTATTTTTTCCGCTGTGTATGTTTTGTATGCGATACAAACATGTTATTTTCCATCATACCAAGAGTCATGCATATGTGGAGATGGGCTTGCGTACGCAGCTTTGACTTTGCATATGTAGGGTTGACCTTGCGTACGTGGGCTACGAATCAAAGGAAACCCTAACCACCCTACTTAAGTATAAAAGTAGTTGTTTGAGTCCAAAACCCTCACCAACGTATTTTCAACCTAGAAGGTCCTAATTTTGAGGTCCTCTAATGGCAGAAAGCCCTCCACTCGATGTCTCAAATTCGATTAGGAGGCTTGGTTTGGATTTTAAGAATTCCATCGCCCCCTATGGTCATTCTTGTGTCTTTTCATTCCCTCAAATAAGGGTGGACGAAACCCTTCTTCGTGCTACTGCCAACTATTGGGTCCCTTCTTGGCATATTTTCTACTTCAACGAAATAGAATTATACCCCATTATTGAAGAATTTGGTGCTATCATGGGTGAATCGGAGATTGACGATCTCATCTTCCCTACTATGGGTGGGGATCTCCCCTCCTTACTACAATTTGTGTTGGGCATCCTTTCTGCCACAGCAAACAGGTGGTGCTTCTTTGGAAAGCTCAACCTTTGGTTGGTTTTTGGGTGCTTTTCTGGTTCGGCCCTTCCTTGGAGTGCTTTTCAAGACAATTCGGAGAACGTCAAAGAGTTCCTGATGATGAAGGTTCCTTCCACACTGAGGTGTTTACCAATAGGATCTTGGGCAGGATTAGTTAGGCTTGGCCACATTGTAGAGTGACGAAAGGCATTATTCCTCCTCGATACATTGATCCCATTGCAAGGTACAAGCAATGGTTGGAGGATGACATGAAGTGGATTTTGAGGGATGAGAAAGCTTACATGAAAACTAGCAAGAAAGCAAGGAGGACTAAGTGACCACCTTGATATGCCCCATATTTTACTTATTTGCACTTCTATAATTATCGTGTTTTTGTTTTTGAATTTAATAAAGGATTGGAATGTTCCAGATCCCCTATGAAAACAATCTTATTATCTTATAATTTAAGCAACGAGAGAATCAATTTTTCATTATCTTTGCTTATTGTCATCTCTTTTCTTTTTTTTCTTTTTTCTATTCTTTTTCCCTTGCCATGCCATGATGTCCCTTCGGGAAAATTCGCCATGCCCATAGTCTTTTCCCCTAATTTTTGCCTAGACCGCCCTTTCAAGTTTTCAACCTAGCAGGCTTTTTCCTTTTCTTTTCTTTTCATTAAGTGTGGTATTTCTAGAGTTTATCCATGTTAATTGGGCGAAGCATCTCTTCCCCAACCAAATCTATGATCCTTGTAACACCTCCAGACATGATCTTTTTGATGATGTAAGGCCCAGACTACCTTAGCTTCAACTTCCACTTGGATCAAAAGTTTCATCTTTAAGCACATTTAGGACCAAGTCTCCTTCTCTAAGGTTTCTCGATTTCACTTTCTTGTTAAATGCTCTAGCAATCCTTTTTTGGTACCCTTGTCCATGATATTGTGCCCTGACCCTCTTCTCATCTATCAAAGCCAATTGTTCATATCTTGCCTTAGCCCAATCATCTTCTAGGACCTTGGTTTCCACCAACACTCTCAAAGATTGTATCTCCACCTCATAGGAAGCACCGCCTCACTACCACAAATTAAAGAGTAAGGTGTTGCCCTAATCGATGCACATATAGAAGTTCTATAACCCCATAAAGCAAATGGTTGCTTTTCAGCCAAATCTTTGTATGTCACTGCCATCTAGGTTAGGATATTCTTCACAGTTTTATTAGCTACTTCTACGGCCCCATTAGCTTGTTGTCGATATGGTGAAAACTTGTGATGCTCAATGCTATATTCTTTCATGACCCTTCAAACTTCACCCTCAAAGTGGGAACCATTATTAGAGATGATCTTTTAGGGTACCCCAAACTGGAATATGATGTTGTTTTCTAAGAACCGAGCCACATGCTAGGCCTTCAATACAAAGTAGGAGGCTGCCTCCACCTAGTGGGTGAAATAATCAATTGCCACCAAAATGTATTCATGCCCATTTGAAGCCTTAAGAGCAATCCTCCCAATCACATCTTTGTCCCAAACCAAGAATGGCCATGAAGAAGTCATGCTATACAAATCACTAGGTGGTGGTTTAAGTTGATATGTGTTTGACAATCATGGAAACTCTCCACATAGTCCACACAATTGTTCTCCATCATATCTAATAGTATCCTATCCTTAGGATTTTCTTAGCTAATATTCTTCCATTCATATGAGGGCCGCAGATCCCTTGATGAACTTCTTCCATTACCCTCTCATCTTCTTCCTTTTTTAAGCAACGAAGGTGTTTACCATCATAAGACCTTTTATAGAGTTGTCCTCCACAGAGGATGTATTGTGTTGTCATCATCCTAATGGAACAACGTTCTCTCTTGTCAACACCATTTGGACATGCCCCTAATTCCAAGAACTTCATGATGTCATAGTACCATGGAACTTGCTCCTCTTCTATGGTCATTACCGAAGCTTCAGTCTTCCCTTTGTGCACTTTCTCATAACTTTGCTCAATCTCCAAGGGTCGTGTCCATACTCCCTCGGGTATTTCAACCATGGAGGCCAAGGTAGTTAAGGTATTGGGAAATTGATTTTGAGCTCTAGAGATGATTGTATACTCAATCTTGTCAAAGGTCTTACTTAAGTCTTTCAAGTATTGTTGATAAGGTTTCAAGTATTCCTCCTTCACCTTCCACAACTTTTGTGCTTGGGCTATAATCAAAGTTAAGTCTCCAAGAATTTGGCCTCTTTTACCCTCAATTCTAGAAGAGCTCTCATTATGGCAATACAAGCCTCATATTCAACCATATTATTCATTGCTTCAAAGTTCAACTTGATTGCCAAAGGCATGTGAGATCCTTCGAGATGATCAAGAGTATTCCTATCCCATTCCCATATTGGTTTATGGCTCCATCAAAGTACATCTTCCATGTCACTAATTCAACATCCAAATGTCCTCATCTGAAAAGTCCTCTTTACTGTCTTCCCCCTCTATAGGATTCTAGACACAAAAATCCGACACGACGCTCCCGTTGATAGTTTTTCTAACCACATACTTCAAATCAAATTCTACCAACAAGATCAACCATCTTGACAATCTTCCACTCAAAGCAGGCTTCTTAAAGTGATACTTCAATGGGTCCATTCTTGCTACCACCCATATTTGGAAAGGTAAGATGATATGTCTCAATTTCTGTATGGCCTAAATAAGTACAAAGCATGACTTTTCTATGGGAGTGTATCTAGTCTCATAATCATGGAACCTCTTGCTCAAGTAGTTCATGGCCCTTTCATTCTTATCATCGCCTTCTTGTGCAAGCATACTTCCAACCGCATCTCCTATGATAGAGAGATATAAGAGTAAGAGTTTTTCATGTTGTGGAGGCACTAGGATTGGTGGGTGGAGGAGATATTCCTTGATAAGTTCATGTTGGGTTTATGCCTTAAAATATAATTTATTGGCATGTTATAAATAATTAAACTGTTTAATTATATGAGACCATTTATAAATGAACTAATGGGACATTATTATAGTCCATGAAATGCATAATATGTGATTTAGTCATAGAAGATATAAATCACAAGTTTTTTGTAAATTTAGAATTTTAGTTTGTAGTCGGTGATGAAATTGGGCATTTCATTTGCGAAGATTATAACATGTCAACTAAGATAATTTGTCTTGATCATGGAAGTGGAAACTTCTAGTTAATATGTTGATATGTTTTAAGAGTTAAGACATATTGAACTAGACCACTGTGAGATTTATTATTCTCCTAACGACTGTCAAATGAATAATAAATCTTACAACTTCTATTTACATGAATTCTTAATCTTGAGAGAATAATGGATCTAATCATGAAGTGTAGGTTACTTTGACATATCAAGGGTGAGATCTAAAGTCACAATCAAAACTTCAGTATATTGGGAAGCCGTATTTAATGTTGATGGAACATATATTCTCAAGATGGAATTCATAATCTCTTAACGGAGATATAAAATATTCCCTTGAGATAAGTTTAATGAGTTTGGTTATTCAAAATGTTAGACCTAACTATGTTAGTAAGAAGTTACTAAAATATATATTTATGAAATTGGATTTCATAAATATATAATGAATAACTTAAAGGGTTAAACTAGGTACTTAAGGATTAAGATATAATAATCTTTAAAGTGGCAGTTGACATTCATAACTTTGTATTATTACAAATATTTTAATAAAGGAGTTGCATGTATAATAAAGTCTTGGGATATAATTTATTAATAAAGCCTAAAGTGCAATTATATTTATATAATGATATTAAATATAATTAATGGTAACTTTGGACTAGGGCGGCGTTACATGCTGGCCAGGGAGTTCAAATGAACCCCCTGACCTAGCAATTTATATATATATATATATATATATATATATAATTTTAAAAAAAATTTGACTCCTCTAAAATAAATATTTGAACACCCTTACCTTAAATTTAATTTAAATTCAGCTAAAATAAACTTGAATATGATCATTTTAATACTACTTTCAATATTTTCACAATAATTAATTTTATAATGGAGGTTAAGTGACAAGTTATAACTAGTTTTTACTTTGACATACAACTTGTGGGGAGTAAAAAGACCCTGATGGAAATATGGGTCGTTGGGCCATGCTAAGGAAGGCCGACCTGCTCTTGGGTCTAGGACTTGTCAGTACTACGGGTCGGCCCATACGCCGAGGATCCGAGGATCCAGCCGAGGGTGATTTTCTCTTCGGACGGACACCGGAGAACCCGGGACTTCATGATAAAGGTTAGGGAATGACACGGTCAAGACCGATGGTTAAAGGGGGGAAGCCCTTGAATGTCCTAGAAGCACCGATGTTAGAGAGATACCAAAGATAAAGGCTGTCACCTCCACATTAAAGACCCTGCACCTACCACCCTGGCCGCATTAATGGGGAAGTGACACCTGAACAGTGGAAGGGAAACTTCTGGTTACTATTCAAAGGCACTGAGAAAAGAAATATCTAGGCTAAGGGGGAGTTTGGGGCAACACGTGTACAAAGTATCAAAAAGAAGAGTATTTAAGGAGCAACCTAAAACAGAAATGGGGGATCCCTTCTTTGTAATCTAAAAGAAAGAGAAAAAAGAGAGAGAAATAATATAAGAACAGTTCTCGGCTTACGTCCGAGCAGGTTGATTTACAGTATTCCTTGTTATTTTCAAGTGTTTACAATCTTTGGCTTGTCATTTAATCCTCAAACACTTCTAACCTGGGTTTCAAGCCCACACTCTACAAATCATATTGTTTAAGGCTCATTGGGCCTGAGCCCGTAACTGTTCTTGGGGTCAGGTGCAATTGTGCACTTACACAACTGATATCACTTTCTTACCTTTCTTTTTTTGCTAATATATCACCTTTTTTTTTTACCTACCTTTAACAACTTGTCACCTATATTTTTTTGTGAAATTTTTGTGTAAGTGTTGTGTCAACAACACTACTCTTAAAATATTTAATTTTATAATAAAAAAAATGTTTCAAATTTTCGTTAAAAAATAAATAAATAAACCTTCTATCTGGGACTTTGGCTTACTTTTCCGTTAACAACAAAATGAAGCTGTTTTTCCCTGCACTTTTCTTCAGCAAAAAATTACACTATTGTTCCAACCAACATATCTATATTTATATTGTGATTATTTCCTCATTTTCTCTATCTCTCTTTCTCTCTTCTATGTTTTCTTAGCTTTTATCTTTGTTTGATCAAGTAGTTTTCTTAGGTTTTATCTCTGTTTGTTCCAATTCTAAGAGAGTGACCACGTGTATGATTAAAAAGTCATACACTTTAAAAGCTTCAAAAAAAAATCTTCTATATCATACATTTTTATTTAATTAGTATTACATATAAATATAATAAGTCATTATGCATTTAATGGTTGTTGTCTTACTAATCTTTAAACTATTAATAATTTTTTTAGACTATTATACAATATAGCTGTATTGTATACTAAATTGTATTTATTTTGGATTATTGTATATAATATGAAAATTGTATATATAGATAAAAAAAAATAATCATTTTATTTTTTAATCGCCCCATGACAAATTTCTAACTCCACCACTACTGACCCCCGTAGAAAAAAATCCTAGAGCCGCCACTGCTTTGGACTTGTCAAGAGTTGACAGAAAAGTCCAAGGTCTATTGGAGCTATAGTCTTATTTGTTCCCTTTTGGTCCCACTCCAAGCTACATACTAAAGCCCAATTGGAATGGCCGAAAAGGCTAACCCAATTACATAATCAATTATATATAAGGAGAGAAACATATAGAATTTCATTAAGGTTTTATGAGAAATGAAATAGGATGTATGTGAGTATAAGCCACTCTTTGATTCTCCCTTGGACACATACATGTAAACTGATTGAGAGACCACACTTTTTGGGTGGAAGTGGAATTGGAGTGAAAATTAAAAGTGTTCCCAAATACTTCTAATCTTTGGTTTTGAATTTCATTGCACCAAGGAACGCTCTCTTGTTCTTAAATTTTGAAATTTACATAGTACATGTTATCAAATGCGAATAAAGTGGATCCGTTAATTTTCCGTTACATATGTTTTGTATGCAATACAAACATGTGTTTTTCCAACAATTGGTATCAGAGCAGTCTTCAATTTCGAATTTGTATAACATGTTTTGTGAGTTTTGGAATCAAAGACAGTAATTTCATGATGTTAGAAGATTATATAATCAATTTTCTGCATGGTTATTGAAATTATTGTTTGATGAAAACTGATATTGATGTTGTTTAAGTTTGATATTTAGTATGTTAGATTGAACTTTAAGGCTATAGCATCAATGGAATTCAGTTTTGATCTTAATCTCTTTCTGATGTGATCTAGAAATGTTTTGTTCAAGTGAAATGTCAAAAACGGTTACCAGAAAAATTTGAAAAAAATCAGTTTCACGAGTTTCGATTGATCGAGAATCACTTTCGATCGATCGAATGTTCTCTTTAATCCCTTATCTCTTTCTCACTTTTGGGTTGAGGCATCTCCAATATGGCTTTGTTCTTGGATGGGTTAACTTCTATCCCTCTATCACTCACTAGGAAGCCTAGCAATTTTCCGGCGGTTACTCTCCGAAGGTACACTTTTGTAGGTTCAATCTTAACACATACTCTTCAATCCTCTCAAAGAACTTCCTCAAGTTTTATGGGTTCAATCTTAACCTATTCTTGGATTTCACTATCATATCATCAACATACACCTCTACTTCATTATACATCATATCATGTAATAATGTTGTAGCCATCCTTTGGTAGGTTGCCTTAGCGTTCTTGAGGCCAAACGGCAACACCTTGTAACAGTAGATTCCCCATTTAGTAGTTAAAGTAGTTTTATTCATATTTTTGGGAGCCATCTTGATTTGGTTATACCCCAAAAACCATCCATGAAAGACATCAAGGCATTTCCCGCCATGTTATCCACCTAGATATCAATGTGAGGGAAAGGAAAATCATCCTTAAGGCATGCCTTATTCAAGTCCCTAAAATCCACATACATCCTCACCTTCCCATCCTCACCATCCTCCTTGATCTTTAGGAGACATTTGGTCCTTATTCTTCTCAACTTTTGCTTGACAGGCACCATATGATCATGAGTATCAATATGGTGTTTAGCTATCCCGGGGTCAATTCCAAGCATATCTTCATAGGACCATGCAAACACCTCTTGGAATTCCGTGAGGAGTTCTTGAAGATCTCTTCTTTCATTTTCATTTAGAGTTGAGCTAATTTTAATTAAGCATGGATTCTCATCATTGCCCAAATAAATAGTTTCAAGAGTTAGTTCCATAGGTTCAATTTTCTTTTCCAATTGTTTATTAATTTCATTTTCAAATTCATTTGAATCATTTAAGTGCATAATTTTAATGTTATGGGACACATTAAAGTAAGGCAAATTAGAATTCATCTTATTGAAAATAATGAAAAGTACATTGGAACTTGCATTACAAAACTTTTTCCCCATGTTTTCAGAAAACCTAACCCAAGTCCAATTATTAATAGGCCCTACAATAGGCATGATGAATTTGGAATGATCATTTGGCTCTTCGTCGGTGATGGCAAACACGTCCCCACTCATCTTCATCATGGTCTTCATTGCTTCAACATCCATGTAGTTCACCCAATTGACCTCTTCTTGTATCTCCTTGATCACCATGGTAGGCTTCTCCTTGAAGGTAAGCTTTTCATTAAAGAAAATTTCTCAACCCGGAAATACCTTTCCATCCTTACCTACCCATGGTTCAGGGAAGCTACAATAAGGGAAGTTTCCTCTTTCTTTCATAAAGTTCCCATTGAGAGTGCCAATATTTTTCTTGATTCCATCGCAACCTTCAAAGAATCTGAGACCTTTCCTAGCCACTTGATTCTTGACATTGGGGAACTTAACTACCCTTTTTCCTCCTTTCCCAAGGCCCATTCCAGGCATGTATCCCATGTTCTTCATCATTGCAATCACCTCGTGGCTACAATATTGGAACAAGTTAGTAGTATACCTTTCATCTTTCAACCCATAGTCAGCCATATTCACGAACTCAAAGCCATTCATTTGAAGCTCACTTCCTCCTTCCTCAAGTCCACAAACCGGTGCTAGAATTTCACCATCTCCAAGCATTATGACAATCCCTCCTTTCTGTGGGATCTTCAACTTTTGGTGTAGTAAGGAGAGGATTGCCCCATTGAGATGAAGCCAAGCTCTTCCCAAGATAAGGTTGTAATTTGGGGTGATATCCATGACATGAAACTCCGCAATAGTTTCTGTTGGCCCAATCTTGCAAGGAGCTTTAAAAGTACCCATGACCTTCCTTGAAGTGTTGTTATATGCCCTTACAGTCAAGGGAGACGGGATAATAGTCTCCATGTCTAGGCCAATAATGAGGGTGGTCCTAAAAGGACAAACATTCAAGGTAGACCCATTGTTAATAAGTACCACTGGAATCTTAGCACCCTTGCATTCAGTGGTGATTTGCAAGGGCCTAATGTGAGTAGCTTCTTTGGGAGGGAGATTTCATTGGAAAAGGTAAGAAGGGGGTGTGAGGAGCCCTCGACTCCTATGAGAGACAAGACTTTTTGTGGTGTAGTATCTATAAGTACTTCTTTTCCATTCAAAGCATCCAAGAAAGCCTTACGATACTTTTGAGGGGCCATGAGTAAGCCCCCTATAGACACATGAGCTTGGGTCTTCTTCAATTGCATTAAGACCCTATCTTTTTCTTCTTTAGGTTCCATGGGTTTGGACCCTTCATTAAATCTCTACCAAGATGATCCTTTTCCAAAAAGGATGGCTTGTAGTGCTTCCCACTCCTAGTGATATTTGCTACATTGTCCTCTAAGACCCTTTTCTTTAATTCTGTCACCTGTTTGGGAAGTATTCCCCTCAACGCTACCGCCTCCTTCAAGGCTTCATCTTCTTCATCCATATTCCTTAGACTTCCACAGCATTGATATTGACATTTGTAGTCTCTATCAACTTTGAGCAATCCCATTCGATCTCATCTAGTTACACCCAATTTTGACACAAGAGAGGAGCCCTGTGGTAATCAGGCAAAGGGTTCTTTCTTATGTTAGGTTTGGTGATGATGTTGGGATTTAGGAGGGTTCCATTGTCTATGAGGCCTTGTAACTCGTGTTTGAAGTGGAAGTAATTGTCAGTTTTATGGCCGAATTTTTTGTGGTAATGGCAATATTCATCGAGGTTCCAAGTGGGAGGTATGGGATTAGGCATAGGTGTAGGGTCTAAAGGTTTGATGCATCCTTTAGAGGATAGGTTTTCATATGCTTGAGTTAGGGTCATGCCTAGGTTGGAGAATTCTTGACGAACTTTCTTTGAGTAGACCAGTGTTTGTTAGGGCATGATGGCGCTTATATTTATGGGATTGGGTGCTTTAGTGATGGTTGCTCCCCCTCCATATGTTTTCTTGGTTGGAGGCTTACTTTTCCCTTTCTCCAATTATCCATTGTTGGGGGCATCCTCGATTCTTGTCCTACAATAACTTAGTTCTCCAAAAGAGCTAATAGGTAATGACAAAAGCCTACTATTATAAGCCGAAAGTAAGTTCTTGATGATCATGTTGATTTGGTCCTTCTCATTTGGCCTATTGACCATCCTAGACGCTCGGGTCTACCATCTAGTTATGTATTCTAAAAATGTCTTCCCTACACCTTGTTTGGTAGTCTCCAAATCCCTTAGAGTCACATCAATCATGGTGTTGAAGATGAATCAATCCATAAACAACTCTAATAGTGTTAGGATTAGTGCCCTTAAATCCTATTGTATGATGCTATGTATGATATTATGTATGACATTATGTAAGACATGATGTATGACTTAATATTATGATTGATAAAGTTATTTTATTATTATCTAAAATAATGATAACATGAATATGGGACATTATCATATAGTCCATGAGATGCATTGTATGTGATTTATGTGAAAAGTCACAGAAGATGTAAATCACAAGTTCTTTGTAAACTCAGAATTTATAGTTCGTAGTCGGTGATGAAATTGGGCATTTCATCTGCGAAGACTATAACGTGTCAACTAAGATGATTTGTCTTGATCATGGAAGTAGAAACTTCTAGTTGATATGTTGATATGTTTTAAGAGTTAAAACATATTGAACAGGATCGCTGTGAGATTTATTATTCTTCTAACGACTGTTAAATGAATAATAAATCTCACGACTTCTATTTGCATGAACTCTTAATCCTGAGAGAATAATGGACCTGATCATGAAGTGTAGGTTGCTTTGATATATTAGGAGTGAGATCTGAAGTGACGGTCAAAACCTCAGTATGTTGGGCAGCCACATTTAGTGTTGATGGAACATATATTCTCAAGATAAAATTCATAGTCTCTTGATAGAGATATAAAATATTCCCTTGAGATAAGTTTAATGGGTTCAGTTATTCAGAGAGTTAGGCCTAACCACTTTAGTAAGAAATTGCTAAAGTATATATTTATGAAATTGGATTTCATAAATATATAATGAATAACTTTAAAGAATTAAACCGGGTACTCAATGATAAGATGTAGTAATTTACAAAGTGGCAGTCTACATTTATAACTTTGTGTTACTACAAATATTTTATGAAGGGGTTATGTGTATAATAAAGTCTAGGGATATAATTTATTAATAAGGCCTAGAGTGCAATTATATTTATATAGTGGTATTAAATATAATTAATGATAACTTTGGACTTGTCAAGAGTTGACGGAAAAGCCCAAGGCCCATTGGAGCTAGTGTCTTATTGGTCCCTTTTGGTCCCACTCCAAGCCACACACTAAAGCCCAATTGGAAAGGCCCAATAGGCTAGCCCAATTAGATAATCAGTTAGTTATAAAGGGAGAAACATACAGAATTTTTATTTAAAGAGATTAGAGAAGAAAAGAAATGGTGTCTGAGAAAGTGTGAGACACACTTTCATTCTTCCTTTGAAAAACTGATTGAGAGACCACACATCTTGGACGTAAAGTGAAATTGGAGTGAAGATTAAGAGTGTTCCCAAGTGCTTCTAATCTTTGTTTTGAATTTCTCCACACCAAGGTACGCTATCTTGTTCTTAAATTCTGAAATTTACATAGTGCACGTTATCAATCATGAATAAAATAGATCCTAGTTCGTCGCTTCCGCTGTGGGTTTTGGATGAGATACAAAACCAGACTTTTTTCCTTCAAATAGTCCATTCCATACCTTAGTTTCGATTGGATCAAGGCTATAGTACCACCTTGATGCACCTCCCATGAGTAAAAGGGGAAATGCATGCAAAGTTTACTTCTCATCTAGCCCTTTCATTTTAGCAATGTTTAGGTATCACCTTATGTGTTGCTTCAGATCTTCAGTCCCATCAAACTTTTCCGCAACGAAGATCTTGAACTTGGGAGGCAATGTAATAGGAGCCTTTGAACTTACTCCCCCCATGTTATAAAGGTAATCATCCATCCCTTGCGCCTTGTGGAAGGCAAGTTGCATTTTCTACATCTATTGTGAGCTTCTCAAATTGCTTATTCCTTTCATATTCCGCTTAGTCATTTTCGTCCCATTCTTCTACTTCCTCTTCATCATCATACATTTCCATATGTGTAGATTTCTTGAGCTTAGATTCCTTCAACCTAGTGACACACCCTCCCATTTTCTTAAGGGCCTCTCCATGTTCATCCAAATCCTTAAGGATCTTTTGTGCCATTGAGTCTTCCATGGAGGTAGTCATTGTTTCTCCTTCTTGGTGTGTGTCCTCAATCTTAATCAAGCATTTTCCTTTCTCTCAAATCCAAATGAGAGTGGGGACGTGTTTTCTTGAAGTTGGCGGTGCTATGATGCTTAAAAAGAAGCCCAATTTTCATTAAGTTCATGTCTCAATTAAAGTTTTTTTAACTTTATAGATATCCTTAGAAACTTTTTATGTTCATTTTAATGAAGGCCCAATTACAATATCACTCCCTTCCCTCTCATGGATTTTTGCTCCTTGTTTCATTGGGCTTTGGTCCATTTATAGTAAAGCTCTCATCTTACTCTTATGGGCTTTCATTAGAATGCACTTAGAAATTTTCAACCCTTTGTCTTAAACATGGACTTACAATGTATTCATCACCTTTGGGCTATTCATTATTATTTGTCATTCCAATTTTTTCTTTTATTTTTTCTGTAATAGCCCTTTAGCTAGAATGTATTGTAGCCTTCCTCTCAAACTCCATGAAATTCTCATCATTTTGGGTCTAGGAATACAACAAGGAGGCCTAAGATTAAGGAAGTTGATATTGGCTTTGTAGGATTTTGGATGCTAAGTCCATAGCATATTTGTTACCTTAGGCCCAAAGTCCTTTTTTTCAAAATGGGTTTTTCCACTTGGGCCTATGATAGCAATTGGGCTATGATCTTATGAACCTTTCAAGTTAAGATATACTTTTGGATTTAGAGACAAGCCTCTTATATGTGAGAACTTTTCTTTTATCCCATAACATCTTAGGGTATACCATAATTTTAGGACAATCCCTTCCATTTTTTACATCTTTTATTTGTTCTTTAGAATTAGGTGAATACATGATATATGGTTAAACAAAAAAAAGACACAAAAGGTATCCTTTGTGATAAGGTCTAGGATCTCTCTAGTGTGGGTAGGCTCTCTAAGGCTAAATGGATAGATAAGTAGGTCACTCATAACTAGGTGGCTATGATTCCAACTGAGGGCCTAAGTGGACCCCATAGTGGATTGGTAGCAAACATTTAATGTACTCAAAACCTATTATAGGTGATGGCACCGAATATGAGTTGGTGGGATGAACTCCAGAAGATTTGGGCCTGAGTGGAGCCTTCGATCTTCCCACTCATCACCAACCGAGGTTAAAGGACAAAAGAGAACAAGTTATGTGTGTGTAAACAAGTATTGAAATAATTTTTATTAGGGTTATGAAATAAGACACATAAGAATTAAACTCACTATCCTGAGCGAAGTCACCACTGTGGACACATGAAGTTTGCCCTAGTGTAGGGCCTCATGCCCAATTTGAAACGAGGGCAAATCCCCATCCACCAACAGGTTCTAGAGGAACTGGCATGTACTCGGTCTTGTGTCTCCAAATGGGAGGATCCTTACCTGTAATATAAGGCATCGGGAGCACGTGCATCCATGTTCCCTCATCTCGCCGATTAGGATTCCAATATACCCTTGGAGCATGCCTATCTCAGCAATAAGCTAGCTCATCTCCCTCTCCATGGCAACAATCTGGCTCTCCCGCTCTCTTTACCATCACTCCCTCTCACGAGCTAATACTCTTGCAATCTCCTTCTATGTGTACCCCTCTCTGGTAGTAGTATCACTCTCAAGATCTCTCACCTAAGCTTGAAGGGTCTTCACATGCGATCTCAAACTAGCCTCTGCCCTCACTTATAGGGCAATCATCAATGATGGGTCCAGCTGATGACCCTAAAAACTAGGCAGCATAATTGTGTCCACTGTAAGGAAACCTTCAAAGGATCCTATCGTATAGGTGGGGTCGTCCAAGACCATCTCAAGGCAAGATATCTCAAGGGGTGGGTCTTTAGGTACTCTAAAAATCAGCATGACCTGATGGAAGGTCCTCTCAACCAAAAAGAACTCCTAGCTCGTCAAATCTCAAAATTAGCATAGTTCGCGCGATTGAGCCATAGCAGGAGTGACCTCGAGCCTAGCCAACAACCCTCCATCTTATGTGTTATTACATATCTCACTCCAAGTAATGCAATCAAGCGCAGCACTAATAGTAGTCTGTTATGTCAAAACAACTTTAAGAATAGTATAGAGAGACCAAGCTTATGCCCTAGGATGTATCGTCATGGAAAGGCCAGTATATTGTGGTCACATGGTCGGGATGTACTCATATGCCCACCATGTCAAAATCTACCAGCAACCCTCGAGGTTCCTAATGCCCTAGCGTGACACCTGCCTCAAGTAGGCAAAGAAGAATCCATAAGAAAGGGACTGTAAGCCCGTATAACGAAAACCACTCTCATGGCCGCCAGCAGCCTACAAGTCAACACCGACCTATTGTTGCCGAACAAGTAACTACCAATGAAATAAAAGAAGAACAACCTAAGAGCGACTTTGTCTAGCTCTATCGCCCAAGGTATGTTCTCCTCCAGCCACCGCATGCTGCAGATCTGAGGCTCCTTAGTAGGCCTAAAATACCTCCTAGTCACCCTGGTAAGGGGGTAAGCTATACCCAAGAGCACACACTAGCGAAGCTCACAAACTCAGTTGGGATCGACTCCCCTCCAAATCTAAGAACAAGATGGTCGTCCAATTAAGGGGGAGGACAACATACTCCTTGTAGCTCAAGTGAAAGGTGCCTGTCTTAGTATGAAACCACTGCACCAAAGCCTTAGCTAGCCCATGCCTTATGGAACAAGGCGGAATACTAAGAAAGGCCTCGAACCCTTGCTCCATCAAAAAGGTGCAATAGCACACATTAGTAGATGCACAAAACAAGTGGAGGGAAAATGAAGACCATGGCTCTTGGCCACAGACCCTATTAGCACCCTGTGTTCAAGATTGAAGAAAAACTGTCTATCAGCACATAATATATATATATATTGTTAGGATTAGTGCCCTTAAATCCTATTGTATGATGCTATGTATGATATTATGTATGACTTAATGTTTTTTTTAATAAATTTGTTTTATTATTATCTAAAAATAATAGCAACATGAATATTGGGACATTATCATATAGTCCATGAGATGCATAGTATGTGATTTAGTCACAGAAAATATAAATCACAAGTTCTTTGTAAACTCAGAATTTTAGTTCATAGTTGGTGATGAAGGGCATTTCATTTGCAAAGACTATAACATATCAACTAAGATGATTTGTCTTGATCATGGAAATTGAGATTTCTAGTTGCTATGTTGATATGTTTTAAGAGTTAAAACATATTGAACTGGACCACTGTGAGATTTATTATTCTCCTAATGACTGTCAATTGAATAATAAATCTCATGACTTCTATTTACACGAACTCTTAATCTTGAGAGGATAGTGGACCTGATCATAAAGTGTAGATTGCTTTGATATATCAAGAGTGAGATCTAAAGTAACGGTCAAAACTTTAGTATGTTGGGCAGCCACATTTAGTGTTGATGGAACATATATTCTCAAGATGGAATTTATAATCTCTTAACAGATATATAAAATATTCCCTTAAGATAAGTTCAATGGGTTTAGTTATTCAGAGAGTTAGGCCTAACCACTTTAGTAAGGAGTTACTAAAGTATATATTTATGGAATTGGATTTCATAAATATATGATGAATAATTTAAAGGATTAAACCGAATACTCAAGGAATTAAGATATAGTAATCTACAAAGTGACAGTCTTCTTTCATGACTTTGTATTACTACGAATATTTTATGAAGGGGTTGCATGTACAATAAAGTATTGGAATATAATTTATAATTAAGGCCTAGAGTGCAACTATATTTATATAGTGGTATTAAATATAGTTAATGGTAATTTTGGACTTGTCAAGAGTTGACAAAAAAGCTCAAGGCCCATTGAAGCTAGTGTCTTATTAGTCTCTTTTGGTCCCACTCCAAGCCACACACTTAAGCTCAATTGGAAAAACCCAAAAGGTTAGCCCAATTAGATGATTAGTTAGATATAAAGGGAGAAACATACAGAATTTTCTGAAAGATGAAAAGGAATAACACTATTGTGAAATGGTGTGTATATGAGTGTTAGACACTTTGACATTCTCCTTTTGAAAACTGATTGAGAGACCACACATCTTGGGCGTTAGTGGAATTGGAGTGAAGATTGAAAGTATTCCCAAGTACTTCTGATCTTCGGTTTTGAAATTCATCACTCCAAGGTACACTCTCTTGTTCTTATACTCTGAAACTTATATAGTGCATGTTAACATTTATGAATGAAGTAAATCTGTTGTTTTTCCGCTACGTATGTTTTGTAAGTGATACAAACATGTATTTATCCTTCATATATATATATATATATATATATATATATATATATATATATATATATATATATATATATATATATATCGTACTGACAGATGGAAGGGAAAAAGGAGCATGCTTGATCCTTCCACGCCTGAGTGGAAGGATGTCTCTTCAAATCATGTTGTAGATAAGTGTCCTTGATACTATCATTTGTCCCTCCAATATAGGCCTTTAAGCCGGTCTGATAAGGTGGAAACCTTGGTCTACGGCTACTACACATAAGAGCGCAAGGGCCTGGCCCGGCCACATCATCAGCCTCCAAATCAGCATCCAAGTCAAATATGAGCTGATCCTCAAGCTTGTTGCCCCTGGGTCTCTTCCCTCATCATCTTAGGAAATTATGAAGAACCTTCGCTCGAACCAGTACGGGACTGAGGGCGCAATATCATCACCTCTTCAATCAAAATGCCTCTAGAGGGTCTACGCCACCTGCTCACTAGCCAAAATGGTATTGTCATCACTACCAAACAAATCCCTTTGAGATGAAGTAATAACGTGAGCCTTCCCGCACTCCCCACTAGACCTTTATCATCTAGACATAATCTGCAAGGCAAATTCAAATTTAATCAATAAGCCAAAATCAGATGGCAATTAAAGCAAACAGCTAAGTATGTCTAACCCTACTACCTAACACATATCATGCATAATCATACCAAAATGTCATTTTTTTTCCTCAAAATATCAAGGTTTTCAAGATACATCTCTCAAGATTTAGATTCGGCAGCGATTGTTTAATCCTACCTCTTTTATCTCAAAATATTAAGGTTTTCAAAAATACCTCTTCTCTGGATTTAGATTTGGTGATGACCGTTTAATCCTATCCAACTTTTCGAGATTTGGATTCAGTGGCAGTTGTTTAATCTCATTAGGATTCAAAATCGGTAACAACTGTTTAATTTTATCCCTCTTTTCAGGATTTAGATTTGGCAGTGATCATTTAAACCTATCCATCTTTTTGATATTCAGATTTAGTGGCGGTCATTTAATCTCATCAAGATTCAAATTTGGTAGTGGCTGTTTTATCCTATCCATCTTTTCAGGATTCAAATTCGGTGGTAACCGTTTAATCCTATCCAGATTTTCGAGATTCAGATTTGGTGACAGTCGTTTAATCTCAACAGGGTTCAGATTTGGCAGCAACCATTTAATCCTATCCATCTCATCGGGATTCAGGTTCGGCAGTGACCATTTGGCAGCAACCATTTAATCCTATTCAGCTTCATGCATGTGCACACATACTCGTGATATGCATACGCATACAACTGAGCTGTGTACGCATGCTTTATGTATGCGCACACATATCCCTGCCCAGAACACCCTAATCCTTTATGTCTGCTTTCCTTTTGTTTTATTCACATTTCCTAACCTCTGTTTAACTAGTTTTATCTGTCATTGAGTCTCCGTTTCTTTGTTTTGTCTTGTTTTGTATGTTTTATCTCTTTTATGTCCATTAGGATTTTGATTTGTTTGAATACCATGAACATGCACATGAATATGAACATGCATTAACACATAGGTGTTGTGATGTAGTAAGGTAAGTCATGCACTCATATGAATTTGCATTAGTTGGAATATGAGCTTGATATTTCTAAATAACATGAACATCTTTGGTTGAATGCTATGCCCTTGATGTCTAGATATTTTAACATGTTTGTTTGATTCTACCTTGTGATGTTTCTGCCCTTGGAGATTTGTGTTTAAATGCCATGATAGATGAATGGTTAGGTTTAAGATGATTGTGCTATGTTGTCTGTCTTAGATGCATGCTAGCATGTGTATGGGTTAGAATAACATATTGATCTTGCCTTTAATAAGATTAAGATTTGGAACACAATGAGTAGAAACTGGCCTAAGGGTCAGGTGGGGTCGGGTGCCTAACACCTTCCCATCCCCATACTTAAACTTCAGACATGTGCTGTGGTAAAAGATTAGTCATTCCACGAAGGACGTTCTATTTATGATTCCTAGACCTAATAGGTGGCGGCTCCATTTACACCCTTCGCCATAGTCCATCCTAGGCCAAGGCATACTTTCCAATCGCGAGGATGACACCACGTTGCAAGTGCTTACACCCACACTAAATCTTGTTTTCCTTTATTAGTTTTAATGGAGTTTATTTAGCCCTGCACTATGGGGCGAGGCGAGGATAAATTTAGACTTTTTAGACCCAAACCATCCCGCCCCGCCCCGCCCCGCATTGATAAATGGTTAAATTGTAAAATTTTCATACCTTAAAACCTTACTATTTAAACAAACATATCATCAGCTTATTTTATTATAACCAATAAAGATTTCTACCTCTTTTTTTCTTTAGCAAGGTTGGAAATAAGATACCAATTTTAACATTTGCTTTTATCTTTATTATAAACAAATTTATATACTATCGAATCATTAATTTTGTATTATGATATTTTTGTTTTTGTTGCGATATTGTCTTGTTAAACATTTTAATAATATTATTTAATTTTTGCTAAAAATTATTTTGATTTGATAGGATAAATTTATTTGTAGTTTTAAGTTTATTTTTATTAACGAAATAAATTTTACTAAAAACAGTTGTAATAATTGTGGGCAAATCAATAAGAAGAAGCGTTTTATGGGGTAAGGAAGGGCTTCATAAGGCCACAAAGGGCGGGGATAGGGCAAGGAAATTTCCTCCGTCATGCGGAGCGGGGTCGGACGAAAATGGGATAAGACAAAACCATGTGGAGCAAGGGTAAAAACCTTATTTCTTTGGACCCGCTCGGCCCCATTGCCATCCTTATCCCATCCAGTGAGGAGCAGCTCACCTCCTGTTTTTATTTCTCCCGTTTCCTCCTTTTTAGATAGATGAATGACATCTGGCACACCAACCATCCAAAGGTAAAGAAAAGCCCATGTCCCTCTCTCAATTTGTGAGTTGCTTTCTCTTTTCTTTTTCTATCTTTTTCTACAGCTACCCATCCTTCTATGGAGCTTTCTGGGCTACCGCCCACCTCAATCTCCCTTCTCCCATTTTCCCTTGCTCTTTCTCTTGTTTCGCCCCTCCCTTTCTCTCTCTCTCTCTCTCTCTCTCTCTCTCTCTTAAAAATCTTTATTTAGATTTTTATTTATGCTCCTACAGGGTTGAAGATTTAAAGATTGAAGGGGTTTTCAAAATTCACAAATCTCTCAATTCCTCAATTTGAACATCATTTTAAAACTATAGAAATAAACACAACAAGAAGAGTAAAAATCATTCGATTTTCACTATCTGAAAAGCAAAAAAAAAAAAGAACAAAAAAAACACATGCAAATCTAAAAAACTTCAACGATGATAGATTTCAACAGAGAGGGAGATGCGAAATTTGAAAAATTTTGTGGGTAAACTTTTAATGAAAAGCATTTGAGATTTGAAACCTCAACGACGAAAAAGCTCACTGATTTCAAACTTGATTTGAAAATCGAAAATAAAAAACAATTGATTTTCTTGCAAGCACATGATAGGGTCGTCAATGGTGAGATTTAACTTTTCACAGATGGTTTGGGATTTTAGTTTGACTAATATGGTCGGTTATTGGCTTTCCATTTATGCTCTACATTTTCAGTTTGGCGTGTTGATGCTGCACAATTGCATAGTGAAAGAAAAGGAAGAGGCAGTTAGGTCACTGTTGTATTTTTCCAAGTTGGTTTTTATTTTTATTTTTAATCGTTGAATCAGTTTGCTTCCAAGTGTCATTCATCTGTCTAAAAACGGAGGAAACAGGAGAAGGTGAGCCGCTCCCCATGGAATGGTTCTACTTAAAAAGTTAGAGCACGTGCATAGCGCGTGACCATGCCGCTGGCATAATAACAGTCGAAAGCGAAACAAATAAATTAACAACCATTTTGTTTGGTTTTGGGTATAAAATATAAAAGAAACGCAAGCAAAACCGAATGATCGATCATTTTTAATTTTTTATAGTCCTCTCCTTTAGTCTCTCTACAGATACAAATAATATCTCTCTCTCTCTCTCTCTCTCTCTCTATCGGTGTGTCGCTAAGCCTGGTAAGTTAAGTGTGTATCTCAAAGACTCAAACCCTAACTTTTTTTTTTCTCATTTTTTTATCGGATCATTTTGCTTATTCATCATCCGCAATCCACACTAGTTTTTTTTTTTCTTTTCTTTTCAATTGTTTATTGTTGGTTATACTGTCAGTTTGTTTGCCGAGAAAGCGTGGAAAATTGAACACGAGTCATGACTTTTTCAGAATTTTTTAAACTCAATCACTTCACTCCACTTGCTGAGATTTGGATTCCTTTTCTTTTCTGTTGTGATGTGAATTAGAATTACTCATGTCAATTTGTATATGTAATATTCATATATATATATATATATATATATATATATAAAATATCCATTTATGTATGTATGTATGTATGTATGTATTTTAATACTTAATATTGATGGGAATTGGTATTGTCGAAGGTAGAAATGGGGATATATCTGAGTGCTCCAAAAACTGAGAAGGTATCAGAAGATGGTGAGAATGACCGACTTAGGTATGGGTTGTCATCAATGCAAGGGTGGCGTGCTACCATGGAAGATGCTGTGAGTAGTAGTCTTTCTCTTCTTTTTGTTTGTTTTTAATTTTTTATCACTTTTTTGCCTTCTGCTTTGGTTTATAACATTAGCTGATAGATATGTATGCTTGATCAGATTGGATGACTTAAGTATGGAACTGAAATGAAATGCGTTCGTTCATGTACCAAAATTGCTTGAGGTTTTTATTATGATTAAAAGCTTCCCTAAATCACTGAACAAAGTATTAGTGCCTTTGTACAATAAAATCTAATTTCTAAGGAGCATTATCCTAGGGGTACTTTCAAATTAAGATAGACATGGAGTTATTCTATTTTGGACTCACATAAATTTGCTCGTCATCTATGTTGTGGTTTGAACCTCTCTTCTCAACTATCTACCTATCAAAAAATCATTATCATTTTAAGAGTATGCATCTCAACCTTTGCTCAAGAGGCTCGACTACCTCAAATTAGCCAGATATTTAGTTCTTTCTTCTTTTCGATTTATCTATTATGGGTGGTTCTCATAGTTTTTTTTATTGAATCCAAATTTTTTCAATTTGTGGTAGAGGAAGGGGGATGGTATCTTTATTTAAGGACTTTTGAGCAGCAAAAATACTTCATGAAATCAGTTTTTATGGGGAAGAATGCGGCACAATGGCTGATGAAGAATATAAAACACATTGTTGTTGGGATTAGTCCCAAGCAATTTTTTACTTTCAGGGAGGGTAGTATAGCTTATACTCTCCAACGGAGCTCCAAATCGTTTGGCCAGTTCTTACTATTGACTGAATTCAAAGTTGGTGGGTCTAGAAGGTCCATTATTATTCCAGAGGGCAAAGCAAAGAATGGGTGGAGGGTTTTTGGGTTAGAATTAAGGAAGATGCTAGAACCTGAACACTATGTGGATGGTGGCTCTGGTCACTCGAAATTTGTTGCTCACCCTCATAAGGATAACTTAGGGATTCAAACATCTAAAACTTCTGCTAAGAGTGCGTGGCTATCAGGTGTAGGTCAGGGGCAAAAATCAGCCACATCTATTAAGCATCCACAATAAGGGGAAATCTCAATTAGGGTAGGATAGGGTGGTGAAGCAGAACCTAGAAGTTGAGCAAATGGTGTTGAGAGAAATTCCGGCGGGTAAACCATGTCCGACAGCTCTTGGAGGAGATGTGGGTTCTTGGTGCATTAATGTGGACTTTAATTTGGGAGAGATAAATCCGGGAGGAAATAAAAAGAGATTTCCGTTAAGATTCATTCCAAATTCAAATGAATCGGTTTATGGAAAAGAATGTGATTTAAGGAATTCTTGTTGGACACGAAAGGGCTTAACCGTGGAGGTGAATGGGGAAGGAAAGAGGTGTGTTACATGGGATTGCAATAAAGGTGGATTAAAAAGCTTTAAGTGGGTCACACAGGGTGAGAAGCTCGTGGTGGGCTTAGGCTCTATTTGTGATACATGGGGTCCAAAAAAGCCAGTGTGGGGCTTAGGCCAAATTGTGGCACATGTGTGGGCTCTCCAAATTTACTCATTCCAGAGTTTACAGGCCCAATTAGGTTTGAAGAGGGTGAAAGCTCTTCTTTGGCTGACCCGAGACCACAAACACACAAAGCCCATGATTTGGTGATGGTGGTGAGCTCCAAAACACAGCACAATGATTTTGCTGCTTAGAACGAGATGTTGGGTTGACCTACGAAGCCTAAGAGGGAGGTCGATAGCATAGTTTCCAGTGAGTTTCACGCCGAGGTGTCATCGATGACACCTGGTAAGGTCGATATAGTGATAATCCATTCTTTGGTGACGGTGATGAGCTCTAATTGTGCTCATGAGAACTCTGTTCCTCAGAACAATGCGATGGGTTGATCCGAGAAGGCTTCGATGGAGGTCGAGTGTCCTTTTTTCGATGGGTTTCGCGCCGAAGAGCCTTCAATGGCACTAGGTAATGCATAAACTGAGAGTGACAAGGCATCAATTGGTCTTTTTCTGTCCAACTTTTTTTCTGAGTCTATCGAGAGTTGGGATTGTGGATTTGGGTGTCCAAGACGGGGGGATGAAGGTGGTCGGGTCGGTTGTGCAAGTGCTGCTCATTGGAAAGGCATTTCCCATCAGGTTAACCAGTTAGCAGTGACATCTACATTGGCAGACCATGTTTTTCTTGAGGTGAGTGTATCAACGGAGGGAGAAGTGGTTAGTGTAGACTTGGGTTTGGGTGATGTGGACAGTTTCTTCCCTTTGATGACTATTACTCCTTTGGGTTGGTTTTGTTGGTTGAGCTGAACAATGGTACTGAGGTTTTGGGGCTTGAAAATACATTGGATATTTCTAATTGGGTGAAACATGAAATTCTTGGTTTTAGTAAACTAGTGGGGCTTCCTTTGGGTTGGCTTGAGAGGATGTGTATTATGCTTTTACAAAGGCTTGAGAAGGTGATTGAGGCGGCCAATCTGTTGCACTGAAAGGATACAACTCATCGAAAAGCTATCTCAAAAGATAAAGGGAAGAGGGAGCTGAGGAATTTGATTTCCTCGGTTAATTATGATGGTAGTTAGTTTTCTTTGGCTGCTATACAGAGATTGTAGTAGGGAGTTAATAGTTTTTATGAAGTTAAAGATGTTTTCATGGAATGTTCAAGGATTGAATGATTCGTGGAAACGTTTGGTGGTTAAAAATTTACTACGAGAGTGGAATTGTGATGTAGTTTGCCTTCAAGAAACTAAGCTTGTTGGCATGGATAGACAGTTGGTTTGCAGCCTGTAAAGTTGTTCTTATGTGGATTGGGTGGCTTTGGATGTGGATCAGATAGCTGGTGGGGTTTTGATGATGTGGGAAAGAGGGTTTTAGAAAAGTTGGAGGTTATGGTGGGTTTCTTTTTTGTGTCGGTTCGGTGGCAGGGTGTGGGGGATGGTTTTATTTGGGCATGTTTTGGGGTTTATGGCCCAAATGATAATAATTTGAGGGGGCAGATGTGGGATGAGCTGATTGGAATTCAGCAATATTGTGATGTTCCATGGTGTTTCACAGGGGATTTCAATATCGTTCTTTTCCCAAGTGAATGGTTGGGTGGATCGTGTCTTACCCCGGCTATGGAGAATTTTTTTTGTGTTTATTGAGGAGCTTAATTTGATAGATTTACCTTTGGAGGGAGGGAGTTATACTTGGCCTAGTGGTTCAGATCAGCCTTCAATATCTAGGATAGACAGAGCTTTGGTTTCTCATGATTGGGAAGACCATTACCCGGATGTGATCTAGCTGGTTTTACCTCGCCCCATTTCCGACCACTTCCCTATTCTAGTGGAGGCAGGGGGATAATGAAGGGGAAGAGTCATTTTCAGTTTGAGAATATGTGGTTAAAGATGGATGGGTTTACAGATAGGGTTCATTCTTGGTGGGATTGATATTTTTTCTCAGGTGCTCCTAGTTATGTGCTTGCCAAGAAGCTAAAGGCTCTGAAAGGAGACATTATTCAGTGGAACTGTAGTGAGTTTGGAAATGTAGGTCGTCAAAAGAAAGAATTATTGGAGGCCTTGAAATTATTAGATGCTAAGGAGGGGAGTTTGGCCTCTTTGAAGGGGAGATAAGTGAGAGGGTCGCGGTAAGATTTCAATTAGAGAACCTTCTTTCTTTGGAAGAAATTCATGGAGATAGAAATCAAGGATGCTTTGCATTAAGGAGGAGACAACAATAATAAATTTTTCCACAAGGTGGCTAATTCCTGGAGAAGGTATAATCATCTCAGTATGTTGGAGTGGATGGGGTTATTTATGAGGAAGAATTAGAGGTGGTGGACCAAGTAGTACAATTTTATAAAAATTTATATAAGGAGACAGAGGTGTGGAGGCCTTTTGTGGAGGGTTTGGAGTTTGATAAGATTGAGGGGTTGGAGAGGGTCTGGATTGAACGGAGGTTTGAAAAGGAGGAGTTTTTTCGAGTTGTCAAAGAATTAGAAGGAGATAAAGCTCCAGGTCCTGATGGTTTCTCTATAGCCTTTTACCACCACTGTTGGAGAGTTGTGGAAGAAGATGTTTTGGCTGTGTTTGAATAGTTTTATCCTTATTAATGGTACTCCTCATGGGTATTTTGGAAGCTCAAGGGGGTTGCGGCAAGGTGATCCTTTGTATCCCTTGTTATTTGTTTTGGTTATGGAAGCCATTAGTAGAATGTTGGATAAGGCTGCCCTTGAAGGCCGTTTATCTGGCTTTAGAGTTGGTGTTTCTGATGGTAGACCTTTGATGGTTTCCCATCTCCTTTTCGCTGATGATACTCTTATTTTTTGTGATGCTAACATTGATCAGCTGCTGACTCTCCGTATGGTGCTCATTTGGTTTGAAGCTGTGTCGGGTCTGAAGGTTAATTTGGGTAAGTCTGAGCTGGTGGCAGTGGGGTCAGTGCAAGATATGGATCTTTTAGTGGCTGTCTTAGGTTGCAATCATGGGTCCCTCCCTATGAAATACTTGGGTCTTCCTTTGGGGGCAAAATTTAAGGACAAGTCAATTTGGATTCCTATTCTTGAAAGGATGGAAAGAAAATTAGCAGGTTGGAAAAAATTATATTTATCCAAGGGAGGTAGAGTCACTTTAATTAAAAGCACTCTCTCCAATCTTCCTACTTATTTCCTTTCCTTATTCCCTATTCCTGCTTCTGTGGCCAACCGAATTGCTAGACTTCAACGTGACTTTCTTTGGGGTGGTCTAGGAGATGAGCCCAAATTTCATCTGGTTGATTGGTCTTCGGTGTGTTCTCTCTCTTCAGGTGGGTTGGGGATTAGGAATTTGAGAACCTTCAATATTGCCTTATTAGGGAAGTGGTTATGGAGATTTGGGCAAGAAAGGGATGCTCTTTGGCGTCAAGTGATTGCGGTGAAGTATGGTTGTGATTGGGGTGGCTGGTGTTCTACCTCTTTCTCTGGTCCTTATGGTGTCAGTTTGTGGAAAAACATTAGACGGGGGTGGCACTTTTTATCTCGTTTTATTATGTTTGATATTGGAGATGGATCAAAGGTGCTGTTCTGGCTAGATCATTGGTGTGGTTCTTCTTCTCTTGCCGTTCGCTATTCGGAATTATTTAGGATTTGTCGTAGAAAAGAGGCTACTGTGGCGGATCTTTTGAGGTACACCAATGGAGTCCTCCATTGGGAGTTTCAGTTTTGTAGGGATGTGCATAATCGTGAATTGGAAGCTTTCAGGAGCTTCATCAATTCCATTTATAGCACTCCCGTAAGGGGGATTGGGGAGGACAAGTCCTGTTGGTTGCCCTGTAAGAGTAAGGGGTTCACAGTTAGTTCTTACTACCATCTTCTTGTTGGTCATAAGGAGCAAATTTTCCCTTGGAAAAGCATTTGGAAGCAGAAGATCCCCTCTAGAGTAGCTTTCCTTGTTTGGACCGCGGCTTTGGGGAAATGTCTGACTGTAGACAATTTAAGAAAAAGAAAGATTTGCATCCTGGATTGGTGTTATATGTGCAAGTGCAATTGTGAAAGTGTTGACCATCTCTTTCTTCACTGCCCGGTTGCCATGGAATTGTGGGACATGGTCTTCGGTTTATTTGGAGTTTTCTGGGTTATGCCAAGGTCTGTTGTGGGGCTTTTGGCTTGCTGGCAAGGTCGTTTTGGTCGCCATCGTAATGGAGATATTTGGAAGGCCGTTCCTCATTGCTTGTTGTGGTGTATTTGGAAGGAGAGAAATAGTAGATGTTTTGAAGACATCGAGAGTTCCATGCCTGTTCTTAAGTCTCTTTTTTTCCGAACCTTACTTGATTGGTTCTCTGTGTGGAGAAGCCTTTCTTTTCTTTCTATTTTGGATTTCCTTGATTTTTGTAATGTTCGTCTTTGATTTGTTCTCCCTTGTATACTTCCTGTGTACTTGGGTGACTCTCTTTTTTCAATAAATTTCTTTATTACTTATCAAAAAAAAAAAAAAATTTTATCAACGTAGTAAGTTTGAAAAATCTCTTAATTTAACTTTCATAGCCTTAATCCCTAAGAAGAATGATGCCTCCAATATCCGAGACTTTAGACTTGTTAGCTTGATGGGGAGTGTGTATAAGATTTTGGCTAATCGCATGAAAGAGGTCTTGGATTCCAGAAAAGGATTCCAATTCCCAATCTTCACTATATCTTCTAAAATTTAGATCTTAGAAAAGAAGACCCTTTGGGAACTTCATCAAATCAGCCACATAGGCCTCTTTATTTTGACTTAAAGAGAGAAGTCTCGGATAGAGCACACACAAAGAAGTGTCCCCACACCAAATGTCCTGCCAAAATCTAACAATAAACTTGGCCCCAGCCTCAAATTGGATGTGACGAACAAAAGATGGCCAACCACGACTAATAGACTTCCATAAACTCACTCCATGAGGGCCAGTATTGGGAAGAGAGCACCAACCTCCCCTTTCACAACCATATTTTGCCCCTATCACTCTCCTCCACAATGCCTGTAGCTCATTCCCAAATCTCCATGACCATTTTTCAAACAAAGTTATATTAAAACTTCTCAAACTTCTGATAGCTAAACCTACAAAATGAAGAGGAGAGCAAATTGTAGCCCATTTCACTAGATGAGTTTTTTAACATCACCCAAACCACTCCAAAGAAAATTTCATTGAAGTTGCTCACTACGGTTTGCAACCTCCATCGGGATAGGAAAAAGAAAGAAAATAAGTTGGAAGATTGGAAAAAAGTACTGTTAATAAGAGTAACTTTACCTCCTTTTGAGAGATACAGTCGTTTCTAACTTGCTAACCTCCTTTCCATCTTCTCAATAATTGGATTCCAAGTAGAACTATCTCTGACATTAGCACCTAACGGAAGACCTAATATTTCATCGGGAAGGAGCCTTGCTTCCACCCTAGCACATCCACCATATCTGCTATATTTGGAACCACACCCACAAGGACCAATTCTTTTTTTCTTTTTTCTTTTTATGAGTAATAAAGAAGTATATTCAAAAACACTACCTTATGCAGAAAAACATAAGGCAGAGAGAAAATTACATAGAGATAAGAAACACAAGAGAGGAAATGAGAAGGAAAAAAAACTAATTACAAAGGAGAGAGCTAAGGAACATGGGGAGAGAATCACTAGAGGTGATTCCTCTGGCCCTAGACCAGTCAAACAGAGAGCCACTGAAAGAAGCCAATATTAAGCACAATGGAGCTAAATTCCAAATGCTAGACGAATGCTTTCCAAGCCAATTCCGCCAGCCAAAGAGCGTATTTGCAATCGATCTTGGCAAGACCCAAGAAATCCTAAACGATCTAAAGACTAAACTCCACAACCGATAAGCCTTACCACCATGAAGTAGCAAATGATCCACCGTCTCCCCATTGCAACGGCACATAATGCACCAGTTAACAAAATCCATCCTTTTACCCGTCAAATTGTTACTAGTAAGGATCTTATCCCATACAGCAGTCCACACAAAGATGGAGACACACCGAGAAGCCTTAACCTTTCAGACACCTTTCCAGGAAAATATTATGGGTAAGGGACTTTGTAACTTATTATAGAACGATCGGACATCAAAATCCCCATTCTTTGTCAACTTCCATCGCAAACAATCACCATTCTCATTGGGAGGTAAATTTGAACCCAATGTACGGAGAAATTCCTCCACCCCACCCATTTCCCAATCATTTGGTCTCTGAATAAACCGAACGCCCCAGCTTCTCCATTCCTCTATCCCTAACCAATCAAGAGAAGAGGCCACCGATGCCTCTCTATTGGAGGCAATCCTATACACTCGGAAAAATCAATTGAAGTGGAGAATCCCCATACCATTTATCTGTCCAAAGCTTAACTCTATCTCCCGCCCCTACCTTAAACTGAATATTTTTGCTAAATTCCTCCTAACCCATACGTATACTTTTCCACAAACTACACCCATGAACCCCTCTATCTAGCTTGGAGGTCCATTCCCCCCCATTTTACCCCAAACTTTAGAGCTACAACCCTTTTCCAAAACCTTGTCTCCTCAATCCCAAACCGCCATAACCACTTCCCTAGTAAGGCTTTATTAAAAGTAGTTAATTTCCTTACTCCTAACCCAACTTCCAAAGGTGCACACACCTTGTTCCATCTCACCAAATGTGTCTTGGAATCCCCCCACAAAAAGTCCCTTTGCAGCCTCTCAATTTTATTGGCCACATGCGTAGAGATGGTAAAAAGAGATAGAAAATAAGTAGGAAAACTCACTAATGTACTTTTAAGCAACGTCAGTCTTCCACCTTTTGACAAATACATCTTCTTCCATCCGGCCAACTTATGTTCAATTTTCTCCAAGATAGGATTTCAAATAGTAGGAGACTTGTAGGACGCCCCTAATGGCATACCAAGATAGGTCATAGGCAAAGACCTTATCCGTCAGCCCAAGATTTCTGCCAAGACATGGACCAATTTAGACTTACCCATATTAATTTTTAGCCCAGAAACTACTTCAAACCAAAATAGCACTAGCTAGAGAAACAGAATCTAACCAAGATCAGCATCATATAAGACCAAGGTATCATCAGCAAAGAGAAGATGGGTCACCTACAAAGAGTTACCTTTGGGACCCACCCTAATACTAGACATGAGCCCATCCCTCACTGCCTTATCCAACATTTTACTAAAAACATTCATAGCAATGACAAACAATAAAGGAGATAATGAATTACCTTGTCATATACCTCTAGAGCTTTAAAAGAAACCACACAAAATTCCATTAATGAGAATGAAGAATTTAATAGTAGAGATGCTAATACTAGACATGAGCCCATCCCTCACTGCCTTATCCAACATTTTACTAAAAACATTCATAGCAATGACAAACAATAAAGGAGATAATGAATTACCTTGTCATATACCTCTAGAGCTTTAAAAGAAACCACACAAAATTCCATTAATGAGAATGAAGAATTTAATAGTAGAGATGCAGAAGAAAACCCATCTTCTCCATTTTTCATGAAAACCACAACGATCCAACATATAAATGAGGAAGTCCCAAGTCACATGATCATATGCCTTTTCTACATCCAGCTTACACAACACCCCAGGAACTCTTGATTTTAGCCTACTATCCAAGCATTCTTTGGCAATAAGAACAAAATCTAAAATCTGTCTTTCTTTGAAAAAAGCATTTTGAGATTCATAAACAATATCCCCAAGCACCGTTTTCAACCTATTAACTAAAACTTTAGCAATAATTTTGTACACCCCCCCCCCCCCCCAAAAAAAAAAAAAAAACTAATAGGCTGAAAATCCCTTACCTCCATGACATCGAATTTTTTAGGAAATAAGGAGATGAAAGTAGCATTCAAACTTTTCTCAATCTGAGCATTATCAAAAAAATACTGAAAAACCTCCAAAAGATTGGTTTTGATAATGACCCAACAAGTCTGAAAAAATGTCATAGGGAATCCATTCGGTCTAGGAGCTTTATTACCATCAAAATCCATGACCACTCCAAAAATCTCAGCTTCCTCAAAAGGTCTTTCCAACCAGCTAGCCTTATCCTCAAAAATCCTAGAAAAATTCAGCACATTCAGAAGAGGACGAATGAGCTTATCTTCCGAGTAAAGACTTTTATAGAACCAAACAACACCCTCTTCAATAACTTCCTGATCTGATATCAACAATCCATCAATATTTAAACTGCCAATATTGTTACTCTTCCTATTAGAATTAGCCATTTGGTGAAAGAATTTTGTATTGCTGTCCCCCTCCCTTAACCATAGCACCTTCAATTTTTGTCTCCAGCTAATCTCCCCCAACAAAGCACTCCTCTCAATCTCCAAGCAAATTCTCTCTTTATCACGCTTCTCATCAACAGAAAGAGACCCTCTCCTCTTTAGAATCCAAGGCATTCAAATCATTCCATGGCTTAATTCTCTTAATGGTTACATTTCCAAACTCGGTTTCCACCTTTTTATGTCTCCCTTTAAAGCTTTCAATTTCATGGCTAACCTGTAACTTGGAGTTCCATAGAAATGATTAGAGTCCCACCAATTTTTCACGTTCTTCAAAAAATCATCCACTTGAAGCCACATGTTCTCAAAAACGAAAAGGCCTACGTCCCTTATGAATATCCCCGGCCGCCAAAGAAATGGGGAAGTGGTCTAATAGAACTCTAACCAACCTTTTTTTATGAATGTTTGGATAATGTTCCTCCCATTTTGAAGAAAAGAGGAAACGATCTATCCTGGAGCCAGACAGAGAGTTTGACTAAGTGTAAGTACTACCCTCCAAAGGGATATCCATTAACCCATTAATAAAGATGAAATCAAAAAAATTATAAATACCTTGAGTGATGTTCTCTGCCCCCAAACGTTCGGAAGGAAAACAAATTGCATTAAAATCATCACCCACACCATGGCAAATTCCACTAACTATAAAGACTTCCCAACTCCTCCCACATCAGCCTCTTCTCCCTATCCACATTAGAACCATACACACCAATGAATGCTCATTCAAAATTGTCTACCACATTCCTAAATCTACAAGACACCGAAAAATCACCCAGAGCTTCTTCCAACTTCTCCACCACCCTCCTATCCCACGTTACCAAAATCCCACCTAATGTGCCTATTGAACTCAAGTATCCCCAATCAACATGTTGACAACCCCAAATACTTCTAATAAATCCCCCAGTGATAAGCTCCATCTTAGTCTCTTGCAAGCAAATGACATTAGCTCTCCAAATTCTAATAAGGTTCCTAATTTGGAGTCTTTTATCCTACTCATTCAGCCCCCTCACATTCCAAGAGATTATCTTCAATTCATTGGGACACAATCACAGCCCTCTCCCTATTGGAACCTCTTGCTTTACCAAATGCGGGATCATAATTAATAGAGCTCACCAAGCTCCTCAACTCCCTTAAAACCAATGAAGCACCGACACGGCATTTCGGCCGTCAAACCCGCGTCTGATGTGGGGTGTGGTGGGCGACGCCGCTGCCTGCGCGTCGGTGCCGTGTCCCTTTTTTTTTTCTAGGCTTGATACGCACCGACTTGGCACCAAGTTGGGCTGACGCGCGTGGAATTGGGTTGATTCGCATGGAATCGGTTCGTATCGGTCGCAACCACCCATATTGGCGCCGAATCGGCCAATTTAGGCCAAAATTCAAAAAAAAAAAAGAAAAAAAAAAAGAAAAGGTGTGAAAACGCTTTGTTTGGCCAAAATAAAAAAAAAGGTGCAAAACGCACTATTTGGACAAAAACCCTATATTTTAGTCAGCAATTATCTCTATCTCAGTTCTAATCTTCAGCTCTCTGTCACTCTCTGGTCTCTGTGCTCACTCTCTGGTCTCTGTGCTCTACGCAAGGTAGTCAAATGCGAAAGGCGACCTTGAGGCGCCAAGGCCTTGTATCGCCCGAGGCGTGAGGCGACAAAAAGGCGCTAGCCCAAGTAAAGCGAGGCGCCAAATTCTTAATATATTTATTTTACATATAGAACTTCAATCATATGTACCTAGTGTATCATGATATTATAATGAAGTGTTTTTCAATGTGTAGCATGAAAAAATTAGGTCTATTAAATTATTTCAAAATAGGATTAACATAGTTTAGGCTCTATTAGTTAGTTCTAACAATACATTTTACAATAAGCTTCTATATAACAATAAGTCTTACAAAACAAATTTGTAAATTAATTTAACTAACAATAGGTTTTATAACATGCCTTTTGAAATTAATAGTCTAAAAATAGGTTTCACAACAAACTTCTATAAAAAAAAAATTAAAATAAAAAAAAAAAAAAAAAACTTGAGGCTCTCGCCTTAGTGCCTTTTTCATGGCTTAAGGCGGTCGCCTTACTCGCCTAGGCTCTAAAGGCGAGCGCCTCACTAAAGGCGCCTCGCCTTAGAGCCTTTGAGGCGCCTTAGTGGCGCCTTGCCTCACCCGGGCACCTAGGCGAGCTCCCGGCTCGCCTTTGACTACACTGGCTCTATGCCACTACTCTCCGGCCTCTGCTCTCCATCTCCCCTCTCTCACACAATCTCACTCTCACACTCACACAATCTCACTCTCAAGAGTCTCAACTCTCAACTTACTCACACTGCTCTCCGTCTCCCCTTAGGTATCAATCTCAAGCTTTCAATCTTAGTTTTTCATAGCTCTCACATGCTCTGACTATTACTCAATGTGTTTGTGATCTGATTTTTTTTTACTTTTTAATTTTATAAATTTTTTATATAAGTTGTAATGTAATAATGTTGTCTTGGGTTTGATTTTTTATTTAGTTAATAGTTATTATTTATTGTGATTTGTGATTGTGAATCTGTGAACACTGAATTGTGATCTAATTTTTTTAATTTTTTTTTAAAATTTTTTTATATAAGCTGTCTGTAATGTTGGGAGTCTTGTGACACTGGGGTTTGATTTTTATTTAATTAATAGTTATTATATATTTAGTCTTGTGACACTGTGGGTTGTATTTAATTTATGAACATCATGTTTTAGTTATTATCTACTACAACTCTTAAATTTGGTATATCTTATAATGTAAAAAAGTATGCTTAGCCATATATTAAAAATATAAATATAAATATTTTTAATAATTTTTTAATCACCGCATCTTGCCGCACCCGCACCCGCACCTTACTTTTTAAAAAATTGCCAAGTCCCGCACCCCACCCGCACCCGAATCCGGAAATGCACCCATGCTTCATAGCTTAAAACCTTACCTCCACCCTTTGTTTTTTTTTTTTTTTTCCTCAAAGCATTCTCTGAAGCCCTTTGTCTAATTTTCTCCTTAATAGCCAATAAGAAAATAGATGCAAGTTCTTCCAAACCTTCAACTGGAGTCTCCAAAAACAATCCTAAATCCTGAAACTTGCTCTTAAACCATGGTGACATACTAGAACGATTTCTAGACTGACCATCTTCCAAAAAGGCAAATAGGTTATTGACTTCTTGGGTCTCAATAGACTTCGATATAGCTAACGGAGTCGCATTTAAGGGTTCTGAAATATCTGAACCTCGTGGATCAAATTCAACCATCTTGCCACCTTCTTTGGACCAACTCTCAGAATCTACTTCCTCCACCACCACCCTATCCCACTTGGATTGTACTTCTAAAGGCCTCGAAGAATTTCCTGAATAATCCATGGCATTAAGCTCGATCGAAGTAGAGCCCCTACAAAAGCCTGAAGGCTGTCTCTTGATCTCCATCGGCACCACCACTCTCTTCCCATCACCGAGTTTTAAAACCCACTTGTCTGAGAAGCCCCTCAATTTATTCTAGTCCACAGCATTATCAAATAAAAGTTTCTTGATCTGTTGCTGTACCAGCACACAATCGACATCGGAATTAGACTCTGAAACCACCATATCGGTGCAAGTGGGAGCCAATATTTGTGGAGTGGAGACTTAATCAGCATGTGGGTTCTCAAGTTTCTCGTAGTTACATGCCTCATTGACCAGAACTGGTTCTGAAAGAGGGGTGGGAGCTGGATTTAGAACTTGTGGTTCTAGAAATCAAAACTAACCTTTGGGTTTTGGATTGCAGACTCAGATTTGCCAATATCGGAGCATGCAACATCAGTGGCAACAGAGGAAATCACCATGTTCACCAGCACCACCTCAGCAGGGATATGAGACTTGGGTTCAGCTTGGGAAAGAGATGAGACACTTGGCACATTTGGGAGCACTACTGAAGGACTTCTCACATGATTGTGTTGTAAAGAAGAGGCTGACTGCTGGGCTTTGGGCTTTTGAATAGACCCAATATGGCCCATGAAGCTGCCACGAGGCTTCCAAGCAGATTTTAATATGGGCCTGTTCTCTCTAGTAGGAGCTGGCACTTTAGTGGGAGCTGGCTGGCCATTGGGCTTTAAGTCCACTCCCTTGACCTCTGAAAAAATAACATCCCACTTCTTCTCAGACCCACATTCTAAACGGAAACAAATATCCAAGGTCAACTTACCTTTAATACCGTTAGTAACGATTCCAATTATAACCGATGTAACTTCCACCCCAAAACCAGCAGTTTCTTTTCCAAGAAAATCATTGCTGAAATCACATTAATTTCCACTAGAATTTGGGATTTTGAAATTTTGAAATTCTGAAATTTTCTCCTTCCCTTTATTCACAAAACCATAGTTTCTCTGCGGCCCCTCCGGCACCACCACAGCAAGATGCTTGTGTTCACCGTTTTTTTTTTTTTTGATAAGTAAGATGTTTATTAATATCAAAAATGTAACACCCTAGTACACAGGGAGTGTACAAGGGTTAAACAGTCAAGAACAAAAATTACAAGAATCTAAGAAATCAAGAAATGATAAAAATGTTTGGTTCTGGAAAGCAGTCAACCAATCTCTAAGGGTTCTAAAGAAAAATAGCTTCAAGTCTGAAATTGATCTCTCCTTATCTTCAAAGCACCTGCTATTTCTCTCTCTCCAAAGACACCACAATAAGCAATGTGGAACAATCATCCATATATGCCCATTTCGATGACTACCAAACCTGCCTTGCCAACACGCTAATAGCCCCACTACAGATTGTGGCATCACCCAGCTAACTCCAAACAATCCAAACACCATTGCCCACATATCCATTGCAACCGGACAATGGAGAAAAAGATGATCAACTGATTCACCATTGCACTTGCACATGTAACACCAATCCAAAATCCAAATCTTCCTTTTTCGTAAATTGTCAATCGTTAAGCACTTCCCCAAAGCCGCAGTCCAAACAAAGAAAGCAACACGAGAAGGAATTTTCTGTTTCCATATACTCTTCCAAGGAAAGCAACAATCATTGGAGCCCACTAAGAGACAATAATAATTTTTAACCATAAAACCCTTCTTTCTATCAAATTTCCAGCACATCTTATCCTCACCAAATCCTTTCACCGAATTTTCTGTGTTCACCGTTTTTTATTCCAACAATTCCATAGTTTTTCTGTTGTCCCTCTTGTACCACCACAGCAGGATGCTTGGGTTCACCGTTTCAAATCTCGGAATGTCCCTGTTGGAGAAGAGAATCTTTTAATGTCTTCCTTAGGTGAAGACCAAATCCGCCCCATCCTCTCCCCAATTTTCCTTCCGGTATCACTATGGACCCTTTACGTCGTCCATGAATGAGTTCAGAAATAAGCAAAAAATTTCCACCAGCATTGGACCCCAACTGAATAATAAGAATCTTATCTCCTTCCCTAAACGTTCTAGAAAACTGCACAGGTGATTATTTAGACGCCAACTCTTCCACGTTACAACAGCCTCTTGGCACTCTCCTTCCCCAAAGTGACAAAGCGTGAAGAATCTCAACCTTTTTCAAGAATACGTAGTAGATAAAAAGTACCACCTTCTTCGATAGAAAAGTCCAAAGTTTTGAACTCGACAAAGAAAAACGTGGACCCTCCCATAATAATATAATCTAAAACAACAACAATTGGACAGAGAGCAAAAATCTGTGACTAATCCGAGGTAGCCAGGCCTCGTCCCCACTATTCTAACATACCATAAGCTTTAGTTTTTTGGAGATCCTTTTCTTGATTTATAAGCTATTTTGTACCAGTCACATTGTAATCAATCATGACCAGTTCACATACTTATCTGATCCAATGTGTGAATTGAACCCAGCAATAAAAAAAATATGAAAGGATTGAACCCAAAAAAAGAGAGAGACTGGAACGAAACTGAACCTGAACTGATTCACTAGCCTGGGGACTCACCTGTAGTGATTCTCTCCCTATGTTCATCAATTCTCTCCTTTGTAATTAGTATTTTCTTTGTTTTTTTCTATTCTCTTTCTGTACTGATGTACTCTTTAATCTGCTTTATGCCCTTTTGCATGAGGTAGTTTTTTTTTATTTTTTTTATGAATGTACATCTTTATTACTTATCAAAAAAATAAATAAATGTAAGCATCTCAATAGACAAACAAATTAGATGTAATTATTGAAGAAACTAATAAACAGAATTGGAATCAGAATTGTATCATATCAGGCCAGGAAAGAATAAAACAATAAAATAAGAGCTGTGTTTTGAATGACATTATATCATTTTGAATTGGCCTAGTTAAATCGCATTGAGTTACTTTTGCCAAAGCATCGTTATTTTATTTGGATTCTTTGGAACTTAGTAAACATACCAAAACAAACTGTATAATTGGCCGAAACAGAGAAAAAAAAAGGTTAATTTTGGAAATTCTATTCGATTTGAAATAACAAAAATTGGTTCCTGTTTGCTAACATGTCCAAATGTAATGGAAACAGGCTAGTGTTTGACCCAGATGTTGGTTTCTCTTCAAAAGGTTTCCATGCCACATTGATTAGAGATGATATGGTACGCTAACTTTACCGTATTTTTGTTGTAGCATGCAGCTTATCCAGATTTGGACAGGTCCACCTCTTTCTTTGGTGTATATGATGGTCATGGAGGTTAGCATTGAGTTATATATAACTTTTATGATTTTCCATATTTTCTTCCTAGCTCATTACAAACGTCTTCCAATTCAAGTTGGTTTTCAAATTGAAGTTTCTGTTCCTTTTTGGATGCTGTCGGCATCGTTTTAAAATTAAATCTCATTACTACTTGGTTTTAAAGACTGCATCAGTTAGTTGATCCTTTCACACTGTTTCACATGACATGCACATCCCCACCTATACGTTACATCAAAATAGTACATTACACATCAATGTGAAGGTCATCTTAAGAGTGTAGAATTGTTCATTACAAGCAATGGATGCAATTTTGTTGAGTTACCTTGGTGTTCTACTCATCTCCAAGAAATCCACATGTCAGAATTGGGTGGGTTTTATTACATTGTTTACCCCTTATGTGCCTCCTCTTCTGCCGTCATTACAATAAAATTCCATAGAAGTCATGAGAGATATCATGATATAATATGTGTGGTATGGAGAGATGGTGTTGAAGGATTTATTTTCTGATATATATATATATATATATAGGGAGAAGAGGGAGCAAAAATTTAAGTCATAGTTTTGTGAGAGATATACAAGATTGGAGTCAAGAGTCACTGGATTCCTTGTTTGAGTCGTTATGCCCTAATAATCCTTGTTTAATAGTGGCATGATTCTTGTGGCATGCTTCTGTTTTTTTGTAAAAAGCATTTTCTTAGTGCTGGAGGTCATGTTCAATTGAGTTTTTAAGAGATGCACCAGTGTTTGCTGAGGAACATCTTAGTATTTTTTCTTAATAACTTAGTGCTTCAAAGCATTAATGCAGCCATGGAACACTAATTTGTTGGTCCTTTAATATTTTGTCCATTAAAGATTTATTTTATTGGGTCAATGTGTGAAGTCCACCTAAAGCCAATGGTCGTATGGTTTTAAATGTTTAGTTATAGGTATTCTAGGGTTAAAATTTTTTTAATGTGGTGTCTATTTCACAAGTTGTGGTATTGTAACTCCTACGAATTAAGGTTATTTTGGTAATTTCACTAAACTAGGTATTTTGGTAATTTAGTATATTCTAGAATTATCTAGGAGATTCTGATTCTTATGTATCTTAGTTATGACTTAAATTTCCTCTATTCTTCTTAAATATCTGTCACTCACTGACAAAGTGGGGAGGGATGGTTGCAAACTAGTTCTGGTCTTGTGTTGTTCTCAATGTAGTCTATTTTTTTTTTCAGGTAAAGTAGTTGCTAAGTTCTGTGCCAAGTATCTTCACCAACAGGTGCTTAAGCATGAAGCATATTTAGCTGGAGATTTAGGTACTTCTGTACAGAATTCTTTTCTCAGGTAAATTCATTTCTAAATTAAATTTCAATTGTTAATTATTGGCAGATGCCTCTATTGTAATTGTAGACCACAAGTAGTAGGGAGGTTTCTTATACCTGTAAGATGTTAAGAACAGCTCAGGAATCTAAATGCAGGCTGTCAATCTGCCAACAGCCTTTATTCCCAAATCTTTTCAATGACTTAAATGCCCATAAATATGATCATTAGCCATTGTTCTATGATATACTAACTTTATTGGTATATTTAGTGCGGTGGCATTTTTCTATATATATTCTGTTAATCTATTTTTGAGATCAGAAAGTATTTAAGTATCATCCTTAATATTAGATAATTAGAAATAATAGAATTAAATAGGGGGAAGGAAAGTACATAGATTTCTGGCACCATGATAATGTTCCATGCATTGATAATCTTCATGGTTAAGAGGGGGGGGGGGGGGGGGTTAGCCTGGTGGGTTTCTCTGTCTAATATTTGTTCACTTTTAGTTTTCTTTATTTTAACTTCCTTGCTTTGGATTGAATTAGAATGGATGAGATGATGCGTGGACAAAGAGGATGGAGAGAATTAGCGATATTGGGAGATAAAATGGACAAGTTCTCTGGTATGATAGAGGGGTTGATATGGTCTCCTAAGGGCAGTGAAGTTAACGACCATATTGATGATTGGCTTTCTGAGGAGGTAAATTTGTTTATGAATTGAAGTTACTATGTTTTTTTCCCTAATTCATTTTATCCTTGTTGGAAACTTCTTTAATATTTACGTCTACCTTGTGAAATTTTGAAATATTGAACATGTATCCTTGCATAACAAGTCACATGTGACATGGTTTTTGCATTAAACAAACTGTATTTTGTTCATTTTGTTAACTTTTATGCAATTATATTTCTGATTTTGACAATAAGTAGATTTTTAGTAACTGAAGTTTTTGACTTAATATATTTTTCTGGTGCTTGACCCAATATTTTTTTTGAAAAGTGTCTTAAGCTTTTTGGTTTAGCCATATGGCTGAATTTTTTGTCAGTATGCACACATTTATGATAAATCCAAGGTTTAAAGTCAGTGCCATGGGAGCTGTAACAGTCTATATAGTGAATATAAACTTGAAATCTGATTGAAGATTGCAGAATACTAGGTTGGAATTTGGAAGCTTAATTCAACAAGAAATATATGGAAGATTTTTACTGCTATTATCTAAAATATTTGTGTTGTGAAGTTTTTGGTTGAACAGTTGAAGTTCTAAATGATTTTCTCTTTCACCAACATTGAAGATAACACTGATAGATTCTTTTACGCTCTGCTTTGTTTGTTTTGTGAAAAATGTATTTCACATTTTACGGCGGAAAATGTTCTGGAACATTATATAAACAACAAACCACCAAAAATAAACTCCTCACTATAAATGTTTTTCCAAACTTCTCTCTCTATAGACTGACCATTCACCAACCCTAAATGACCTATTTCTACTCAAATCAGTTATTTTGCCACTTAAATTTTTGGGTGAATTTGAAGTTGGGGTCTATTTTCCCATTTGAGTTTCCCAAAGGGCCCATGATAGAAAAATATTTTCACATTTGGGGTTGGTTGTCTTGAGTGAAAGTTTTTGGTCATATGATTATTTGGAATTATTAAGAAACTTTAATGATTTTCCATGTGAACAAAAATAGAAAATGTTTTCGACCACATTTTCAAGATCACAACCAAATACAAGAAAACAAGTCAGTTTTCTAGGAAATGAATCATATTCCAAAATACACTGGAACAAATGGAGTGTCAGATTCACATTTCTATAATGGAAAATTCTTTCTTTTTTTTCTTTTTTTTTCTCTTTCCCTTTGGTGTTTGATATTTCAATTCTCTTTGGTGTTTGAATATCTGTCTCAACTGTAAGCATCTTCCAATTTTTCTTGTATAACTTTGTTGATGGTTTTGACATAGTGGTTAAGATTAAAAACTAGGTTATTGGTTGTCTGGATGATCCCATAGTGATCAGTTTAGGTTTGTTTTTGCTTAGTTTTTCAGTTCCATGCACAAGCTTTTGAAGCCTGGCACATTTGGGTTAAGTATGAGTCTTTTAGGGTTAAAAGAGTTTTTAATTTGGGTTTTTATTTTATTAGTTATGGTCAGTTTTATTTTGAGGGGCAAATCTGTAATTTCTGCAATTCCTGCAAATTACGGGTATTTTGGTAATTTAGTTGAGTCTAGAATCTTCTAAGGTATTCTAAGTATCTTAGGTTTATTTACTTTGGGTCCAAGTTAGTATTTATTAGGTTTTATTAGTAGTCCTAATACTAGTATGAATCCTATTATTACTAGTACAAGTAAGAGTTTATATATATATATATATATATATTGTGCTCAATGTATTCATAGAAAATAGATGGAATTGATTAATAAAATTGAGTGTTTTGGGCAATTTGCACGTTGGTCTTTGTTGTTTCTTTCTCCTTCTCACACAGCCCCTAAACATCCCTAACTTCTCTCTAATTCTTCTTCTTTCCTAACCCTAAACCCACCACAACTAAACGTTGACAAATCCCTAATTTGTCCTACATCACCTCTCTTGTTGCATTGTAATTTTTATAACAATGCTATAAAAGCTCATTGTTTCTGCAAATATTGTAGTATCTTGAAATATAAAATTCCTCGAAATATAGCAAATTCATTTTTTATAAAATAATTTAATTATGCAACTGCAATTTGAATAAATATGAAGAAATTTTATGTTGCAAACTAGGGGCCTCACTCTGACTATCATGGACCAAATTCGGGAAGCACAGCTTGTGTAGCAATCATCCAAAACAACCAAGTTGTTGTTGCAAATGCCGGTGATTCTCGTTGTGTAATGTGCAAAAAGGGTCAGGTATCCATTTATCTTTTGAGGAATTTCACAATATTTTTCTGCAAGTTTTCTATATGAGATCTTTACAAGGCTGCATCATGCTCTTCTGTTAGACACCTGTATTAGCTAGTATACATATGCATAGTAGATTAGTATTGCTCATAATAGGGTCACTCTATTGTAATTGACAGGTGGCAGTTTAGTTAGAGTGGTTAGCCTAACTAAAGTAACTGATCATTTGGTTAGAATCAGTTAGTTTGGGTCTGCAACTTGCATGTATTGGAAAGAACAGATTGTATTACACATTGATGAATGAATTGTTGTTTGGTTATTCTCTCTCTCTCTCTCTCTACACTCTCTCTAAGTTCTGCTATGGAGGCCAAAGTTCCCTCAAAGTAACCTACCAAAATTCCCAAAATCATTCCAGTTCTTAACATCTTCTCCAATCGGTGAACTGAAATAACCGGGAGAGCGAAATAACCTGGGTAGTCAATCTGTATATATACTTTTTATTGGTCTTTTAGTTCTGTAATGTAATTGCTAAGACATTTTAGTGGCAGTTGTTATTAATATTGACTATTAAACCTTTTGCATTCTCTTGAGATATGTATTTGATTTATTATCAAACGGGTGCTAAGGTCTAATTGATTGGAATCTCTAAAGTGCATGGAGGACAACACATATGACATGGAGCTGGTTGTAAGATTTGTATCCTACATGCCTATTGTTGGACAAGTATCCACCAAAGATTTTGGACAGAGGACCATATTGTTAATTTATACTAGTATCTTAAATTTTTCCTTAAAAACATGTGATAAATTACTGAATGTCCCTAAAGCTTAAGTGATTAGGAAATCATGAATTTAATCATTTAATCTAAAACTACTCATACATGTGCATAAACTACTGTTATTAAGTGGGTCCTAACATGTGGGAAGTTTTTAACTGAGAGGTAAGGTGGAGATGGGGTTTGAACCGAAGACCTCTTGCTTTGATATCACAAAAAATTACCAATTGTCTGAAAAGCTTAAGCTATTATGCAATGGTGAATTTAATCATTTAGTCTAACAACATGCATGTGCAGACTGCACACGCGCACACACACACAGAATCCATTCTTACAAACAAAGAAACATGACCTCTACACTTAGGCTGGGTGCATTCCTTCCTGCATATCCATGCAAGACAAAGTTAGGTGTGCCGAGGTCTTATGAGGCTGTTTTCTTAAATGCAACACATTTCATTTGCCCTAGGGTATTGGAGGAAATTTTGACAAAAAATGATTGCCCTTGCATCCTAAAATCATAAGGAGAATCTCACATTTAGATACTTTCTTGCCCCTGCCCCTATGTGCTCAGTTTTTGCATGAGAGTCCATGTAATGCTTTATGAAATGCTCATGCAGGCATATAATTTGTCTGAAGATCACAAACCCGATCTTGAGCTTGAGAAAGAAAGGATTCTGAACGCTGGTGGTTTTATACAATTTGGTCGAGTCAATGGAAGCTTGAACTTGGCAAGAGCTATTGGTACCTAAAGTTTTCCTAAACTTGATCTTAATATTAAGTGGAAGAAATAAGATTTTTTTTGTTTGTTTTGTTTTTAATAAATTTTTATGCCAATATCTTGTGTTTACCATTCTGATTGTTGCAGGAGATGTGGAATTCAAGCAGAACAAATCTTTGCCAGCTGACAAGCAGATTGTTACGGCCAACCCAGACATAAAAACTGTATGTAGCATATGGACATCTGTAGTTTTTGTGCGGATTGGGGTGAAGATTTGTGAAATTATATTTTGATAAATAAAAATGCGTTTAGTTCTTAGGTGTACTTTCTTGTTTCTTGTTTCTTTTTCCTTTACTTCTCATATGGTAAAGGTATGTCCTTTTCATTTTGTCTCGAATGAATTTACTACTTTTTGATAAGTAATAATTTTATTAGAAAAAAAATCAAGTTCACAGGTGGTATACTAGATGTAAATACAACTAAGAATTAAAAGAATAGGTTTCATGGTTATTTGGTTTCGATATGGGTTTGGAAGGGTTGAAATCAATGAGGGCTGACTAGAGAAGGTGAGATCAGATCGTATAAGACATTTTTTTCAACCATTTCTAGGATGCGTATTGGGTTATTGAAATGGTTTGTAGAAAGAAAAGCAGTGAAAGATTCATAGTGATTTTAGAGTTTCATATTAGGGTGAGGAAGGGGGTTATTTGCATACTAGAATGGAGATATTTAGATGGGCTCAGATTGTTATTTTTATATCATTGAACTGGCTGACAATATGAATAGCTTTTCTGTTTCGCAATTTGTCCATTTTTTATGTTTTTGTTAGGTTAGGAATTAAGATTTATGATGATGTCTACCTCTCCGCACCCCCCCCCCCTCCCTACCACACAGCCAACACCTTTCCCTCCTCTGCTCCCCTCTCTACCACTGCCATTCAACCAGCCACCTCCTCCATTCCCTGGATTCTTTCCATCACCCTTCCCATCTTCTTTTGGTTTTTTTTTTTTCCATTTCACTCTCTGTCCACTACCTTCTTCTTCTCTGAACACCCCACCTCCTTCTGACTTGCCTTTACAACCACCGTTATGGCCTAGACCAACCACTACAGTATCACCCTCACCTCGTCCTAACAGTTTGCGTCCCCCTAAAACAGCTCCTAAACCTTCTCCTCAGGGCAGAGGGGGCAGTAATGGTTCTTTTCACATAGATTCCAAAACTTTTTCTTTCTCGTTTGACGGTGGGTGGGCTAATTCTTATGCTATACAAGAAAGTTGTCAGAATTTTAAAAATTCCGTTTGGTTGAGTCGTAAGGGATTGGAATGGATTTTCTCATGTTTTGCCGATATTCGCGATTGGGTTCCAGGAAAGGATTATCTCTGCAAACGTTTTAGAGAAAATAATAAGTTTTTTGAATTCCGAGGAAGATCGAATAAGGCTGGTATCTTTGTGGAGATAGCTGTGCTTTACAGTGGAGCTCGACGTGGTTGGGTTATGGTACCTACAAGCTCAAATCGGTCTTGGTGGTGCTTGTTTACAAAAGAATTAGACAATTTCCTTTAAAGTTCAAACTCTATTTGGGTGGAAGGGAGGACTTCTGTTGTAGATGTGGGTGGTGGTCAGACGGACGGTGGTGGACAAGATGGGAAGAAATCTTTCAAAATCAGGAACCAATGGAAATTAAGGAATTTTGAAATTTCTAGAGCTATTTCGGGACATAATGTGTTGAAGGGTGGTT